>NW_027096089.1:0-150100 GCF_040115645.1 Euwallacea fornicatus | reverse complement strand
TTAAAAGGAGACGATTTGAATAAAATTACTCGTAGCGTTGTTGAAATAACGTCAAAGCATGGTTAAAGGTCAATTTCCGACGAAACTCGCCGATTTCACGGAATTGGCGATTTTGAAACTCAGGATTGATCGAAATGATGGAAATAGCCCTAAATCGTGCGATTTACACGATTTGGACCACATCTGACTGTTCTAGGACAGCCGAATTGGCAATTTGTCGTTTATGGCCCCATTAGGCTTATTTTGTTAAAAGGAGACGATTTGAACAAAATTACTCGTAGCGTTGTTGAAATAACGTCAAAGCATAGCTAACGGTCAATTTCCGACGAAAGTCGCCGATTTCACGGAATTGGCGATTTTGAAACTCAGGATTGATCGAAATGAAGGAAATAGCCCTAAATCGTGCGATTTACAGGATTTGGACAAAAACTGACTGTTCTAGGACAGCCGAATTGGCGATTTGTCGTTTATGGCCCCATTAGGCTTATTTTGCTAAAAGGACACGATTTGAACAAAATTACTCGTAGCCTTGTTGAAATAACTTCAAAGCATGGTTAAAGGTCAATTTCCGACGAAACTCGCCGATTTCACGGAATTGGCGATTTTGAAACTCAGGATTGATCGAAATGATGGAAATAGCACTAAATCGTGCGATTTACAGGATTTGGACAAAAACTGACTGTTCTAGGACAGCCGAATTGGCAATTTGTCGTTTATGGCCCCATTAAGCTTATTTTGCTAAAAGGAGACGATTTGAACAAAATTACTCGTAGCCTTGTTGAAATAACGTCAAGACATGGTTAAAGGTCAATTTCCGACGAAAATCGCCGATTTCACGGAATTGGCGATTTTGAAACTCAGGATTTATCGAAATGATGGAAATAGCCCTAAATTGTACGATTTACACGATTTGGACAAAAACTGACTGTTCTAGGACAGCCGAATTGGCAATTTGTTGTTTAAGGCCCCATTAGGCTTATTTTGCTAAAAGGAGACGATTTGAACAAAATTGCTCGTAGCGATGTTGAAGTAACGTCAAAGCATGGCTAACGGTCAATTTCCGACGAAAGTCGCCGATTTCACCGAATTGGCGATTTTGAAACTCAGGATTGATCGAAATGATGGAAATAGCCGTAAATCGTGCAATTTACAGGATTTGGACAAAAACTGACTGTTCTAGGACAGCCGAATTGGCAATTTGTCGTTTATGGCCCCATTAGGCTTATTTTGCTAAAAGGAGACAATTTGAACAAAATTGCTCGTAGCGTTGTTGAAATAACGTCAAAGCATGGTTAAAGGTCAATTTCCGACGATACTCGCCGATTTCACGGATGTGACGATTTTGAAACTCAGGATTGATCGAAATGATGGAAATAGCCTTAAATCGTGCGATTTACAGGATTTGGACAAAAACTGACTGTTCTAGGACAGCCGAATTGGCGATTTGTCGTTTATGGCCCCATTAGGCTTATTTTGCTAAAAGGAGACGATTTGAACAAAATTACTCGTAGCCTTGTTGAAATAACGTCAAGACATGGTTAAAGGTCAATTTCCGACGAAAATCGCCGATTTCTCGGTATTGACGATTTTGAAACTCAGGATTGATCGAAATTATGGAAATAGCCCTAAATTGTACGATTTACACGATTTGGACAAAAACTGACTGTTCTAGGACAGCCGAATTAGCAATTTGTCGTTTATGGCCCCATTAGGCTTATTTTGCTAAAAGGAGACGATTTGAACTAAATTGCTCGTAGCGTTGTTGAAATAACGTCAAAGCATGGTTAAAGGTCAATTTCCGACGAAAATCGCCGATTTCTCGGAATTGACGATTTTAAAACTCAGGATTGATCGAAAGGATGGAAATAGCCCTAAATTGTACGATTTACACGATTTGGACAAAAACTGACTGTTCTAGGACAGCCGAATTGGTGATTTGTCGTTTATGGCCCCATTAGGCTTATTTTGCTAAAAGGAGACGATTTGAACAAAATTGCTCGTAGCGTTGTTGAAATAACGTCAAAACATCGTTAAAGGTCAATTTCCGACGAAAGTCGCCGATTTCACCCAATTGGCGATTTTGAAACTCAGGATTGATTGAAATGAAGGAAATAGCCCTAAATCGTGTGATTTACAGGATTTGGACAAAAACTGACAGTTCTAGCGCAGCCGAATTGGCAAATTGTCGTTTATGGCCCCATTAAGCTTATTTTGCTAAAAGGAAACAATTTGAACAAAATTGCTCGTAGCGTTGTTGAAATAACGTCAAAGCATAGCTAACGGTCAATTTCCGACGAAAGTCGCCGATTTCACGGAATTGGCGATTTTGAAACTCAGGATTGATCGAAATGAAGGAAATAGCCCTAAATCGTGCGATTTACAGGATTTGGACAAAAACTGACTCTTCTAGGACAGCCGAATTGGCGATTTGTCGTTTATGGCCCCATTAGACTTATTTTGCTAAAAGGAGACGATTTGAACAAAATTGCTAGTAGCGTTGTTGAAATAACGTCAAAGCATGGTTAAAGGTCAATTTCCGACGAAACTCGCCGATTTCACGGAATTGGCGATTTTGAAACTCAGGATTGATCGAAATGATGGAAATAGCCCTAAATCGTGCGATTTACAGGATTTGGACAAAAACTGACTGTTCTAGGACAGCCGAATTGGCAATTTGTCGTTTATGGCCCCATTAAGCTTATTTTGCTAAAAGGAAACAATTTGAACAAAATTGCTCGTAGCGTTGTTGAAATAACGTCAAAGCATGGTTAACTGCCAATTTCCGACGAAACTCGCCGATTTCACGGAATTGACGATTTTGAAACTCAGGATTGATCGAAATGATGGAAATAGCCCTAAATCGTGCGATTCACAGGATTTGGACAAAAACTGACTGTTCTAGGACAGCCGAATTGGTGATTTGTCGTTTATGGCCCCATTAGGCTTATTTTGCTAAAAGGACACGATTTGAACAAAATTACTCGTAGCCTTGTTGAAATAACGTCAAAGCATGGATAAAGGTCAATTTCCGACGAAACTCGCCGATTTCACGGAATTGGCGATTTTGAAACTCAGGATTGATCGAAATGATGGAAATAGCCCTAAATCGTGCGATTTACAGGATTTGGACAAAAACTGACTGTTCTAGGACAGCCGAATTGGCAATTTGTCGTTTATGGCCCCATTAAGCTTATTTTGCTAAAAGGAAACAATTTGAACAAAATTGCTCGTAGCGTTGTTGAAATAACGTCAAAGCATGGTTAACTGCCAATTTCCGACGAAACTCGCCGATTTCACGGAATTGACGATTTTGAAACTCAGGATTGATCGAAATGATGGAAATAGCCTTAAATCGTGCGATTTACAGGATTTGGACAAAAACTGGCTGTTCTAGGACAGCCGAATTGGCAATTTGTCGTTTATGGCCCCATTAGGCTTATTTTGCTAAAAGGAGACGATTTGAACAAAATTACTCGTAGCCTTGTTGAAATAACGTCAAGACATGGTTAAAGGTCAATTTCCGACGAAAATCGCCGATTTCTCGGAATTGACGATTTTGAAACTCAGGATTGATCGAAATGATGGAAATAGCCCTAAATTGTACGATTTACACGATTTGGACAAAAATTGACTGTTCTAGGACAGCCGAATTGGCAATTTGTCGTTTATGGCCCCATTAGGCTTATTTTGCTAAAAGGAGACGATTTGAACTAAATTGCTCGTAGCGTTGTTGAAATAACGTCAAAGCATGTTTAAAGGTCAATTTCCGACGAAACTCGCCGATTTCGCGGAATTGACGATTTTGAAACTCAGGATTGATCGAAATGATGTAAATAGCCTTAAATCGTGTGATTTACAGGATTTGGACAAAAACTGGCTGTTCTAGGACAGCCGAATTGGCAATTTGTCGTTTATGGCCCCATTAGGCTTATTTTGCTAAAAGGAGACGATTTGAACAAAATTGCTAGTAGCGTTGTTGAAATAACGTCAAAGCATGGTTAAAGGTCAATTTCCGACGAAACTCGCCGATTTCACGGAATTGGCGATTTTGAAACTCAGGATTGATCGAAATGATGGAAATAGCCCTAAATCGTGCGATTTACAGGATTTGGACAAAAACTGACTGTTCTAGGACAGCCGAAATGACGATTTGTCGTTTAAGGCCCCATTAGGCTTATTTTGCTAAAAGGAGACGATTTGAACAAAATTACTCGTAGCGTTGTTGAAATAACGTCAAAGCATGGCTAACGGTCAATTTCCGACGAAAGTCGCCGATTTCTCGGAATTGACGATTTTGAAACTCAGGATTGATCGAAATGATGGAAATAGCCCTAAATCGTGCGATTTACAGGATTTGGACAAAAACTGACTGTTCTAGGACAGCCGAATTGGCAATTTGTCGTTTATGGCCCCATTAAGCTTATTTTGCTAAAAGGAAACAATTTGAACAAAATTGCTCGTAGCCTTGTTGAAATAACGTCAAAGCATGGTTAAAGGTCAATTTCCGACGAAACTCGCCGATTTCACGGAATTGGCGATTTTGAAACTCAGGATTGATCGAAATGATGGAAATAGCCTTAAATCGTGCGATTTACAGGATTTGGACAAAAACTGACTCTTCTAGGACAGCCGAATTGGCGATTTGTCGTTTATGGCCCCATTAGGCTTATTTTGCTAAAAGGAGACGATTTGAACAAAATTACTCGTAGCCTTGTTGAAATAACGTCAAAGCATGGTTAAAGGTCAATTTCCGACGAAACTCGCCGATTTCACGGAATTGGCGATTTTGAAACTCAGGATTGATCGAAATGATGGAAATAGCCCTAAATTGTACGATTTACACGATTTGGACAAAAATTGACTGTTCTAGGACAGCCGAATTGGCAATTTGTCGTTTATGGCCCCATTAGGCTTATTTTGCTAAAAGGAGACGATTTGAACTAAATTGCTCGTAGCGTTGTTGAAATAACGTCAAAGCATGTTTAAAGGTCAATTTCCGACGAAACTCGCCGATTTCGCGGAATTGACGATTTTGAAACTCAGGATTGATCGAAATGATGTAAATAGCCTTAAATCGTGTGATTTACAGGATTTGGACAAAAACTGGCTGTTCTAGGACAGCCGAATTGGCAATTTGTCGTTTATGGCCCCATTAGGCTTATTTTGCTAAAAGGAGACGATTTGAACAAAATTGCTAGTAGCGTTGTTGAAATAACGTCAAAGCATGGTTAAAGGTCAATTTCCGACGAAACTCGCCGATTTCACGGAATTGGCGATTTTGAAACTCAGGATTGATCGAAATGATGGAAATAGCCCTAAATCGTGCGATTTACAGGATTTGGACAAAAACTGACTGTTCTAGGACAGCCGAAATGACGATTTGTCGTTTAAGGCCCCATTAGGCTTATTTTGCTAAAAGGAGACGATTTGAACAAAATTACTCGTAGCGTTGTTGAAATAACGTCAAAGCATGGCTAACGGTCAATTTCCGACGAAAGTCGCCGATTTCTCGGAATTGACGATTTTGAAACTCAGGATTGATCGAAATGATGGAAATAGCCCTAAATCGTGCGATTTACAGGATTTGGACAAAAACTGACTGTTCTAGGACAGCCGAATTGGCAATTTGTCGTTTATGGCCCCATTAAGCTTATTTTGCTAAAAGGAAACAATTTGAACAAAATTGCTCGTAGCCTTGTTGAAATAACGTCAAAGCATGGTTAAAGGTCAATTTCCGACGAAACTCGCCGATTTCACGGAATTGACGATTTTGAAACTCAGGATTGATCGAAATGATGGAAATAGCCTTAAATCGTGCGATTTACAGGATTTGGACAAAAACTGACTCTTCTAGGACAGCCGAATTGGCGATTTGTCGTTTATGGCCCCATTAGGCTTATTTTGCTAAAAGGAGACGATTTGAACAAAATTACTCGTAGCCTTGTTGAAATAACGTCAAAGCATGGTTAAAGGTCAATTTCCGACGAAACTCGCCGATTTCACGGAATTGGCGATTTTGAAACTCAGGATTGATCGAAATGATGGAAATAGCCCTAAATCGTGCGATTTACAGGATTTGGACAAAAACTGACTGTTCTAGGACAGCCGAATTGGCAATTTGTCGTTTATGGCCCCATTAAGCTTATTTTGCTAAAAGGAAACAATTTGAACAAAATTGCTCGTAGCGTTGTTGAAATAACGTCAAAGCATGGTTAACTGCCAATTTCCGACGAAACTCGCCGATTTCACCCAATTGGCGATTTTGAAACTCAGGATTGATCGAAATGATGGAAATTACCCTAAATCGTGAGATTTACAGGATTAGGACAAAAACTGACAGTTCTAGCGCAGCCGAATTGGTAATTTGTCGTTTATGGCCCCATTAGGTTTATATTGCTAAAAGGAGACGATTTGAACAAAATAGCTCGTAGCGTTGTTGAAATAACGTCAAAGCATGGTTAAAGGTCAATTTCCGACGAAACTTGCCGATTTCGCGGAATTGACGATTTTGAAACTCAGGATTGATCGAAATGATGGAAGTAGCCCTAAATCGTGCGATTTACAGGATTTGGACAAAAACTGACTGTTCTAGGACAGCCGAAATGACGATTTGTCGTTTAAGGCCCCATTAAGCTTATTTTGCTAAAAGGAGACAATTTGAACAAAATTGCTCGCAGCGTTGTTGAAATAACGTTAAAGCATAGCTAACGGTCAATTTCCGACGAAACTCGCCGATTTCGCGGAATTGACGATTTTGAAACTCAGGATTGATCGAAATGATGTAAATAGCCTTAAATCGTGTGATTTACAGGATTTGGACAAAAACTGACTGTTCTAGGACAGCCGAATTGGCAATTTGTCGTTTATGGCCCCATTAGGCTTATTTTGCTAAAAGGAGACGATTTGAACAAAATTGCTAGTAGCGTTGTTGAAATAACGTCAAAGCATGGTTAAAGGTCAATTTCCGACGAAACTCGCCGATTTCACGGAATTGGCGATTTTGAAGCTCAGGATTGATCGAAATGATGGAAATAGCCCTAAATCGTGCGATTTACAGGATTTGGACAAAAACTGACTGTTCTAGGACAGCCGAATTGGCAATTTGTCGTTTATGGCCCCATTAAGCTTATTTTGCTAAAAGGAAACAATTTGAACAAAATTGCTCGTAGCGTTGTTGAAATAACGTCAAAGCATGGTTAACTGCCAATTTCCGACGAAACTCGCCGATTTCATGGAATTGACGATTTTGAAACTCAGGATTGATCGAAATGATGGAAATAGCCCTAAATCGTGCGATTTACAGGATTTGGACAAAAACTGACTGTTCTAGGACAGCTGAATTGGCAATTTGTCGTTTATGGCCCCATTAAGCTTATTTTGCTAAAAGGAAACAATTTGAACAAAATTGCTCGTAGCGTTGTTGAAATAACGTCAAAGCATGGTTAACTGCCAATTTCCGACGAAACTCGCCGATTTCACGGAATTGACGATTTTGAAACTCAGGATTGATCGAAATGATGGAAATAGCCTTAAATCGTGCGATTTACAGGATTTGGACAAAAATTGACTCTTCTAGGACAGCCGAATTGGCGATTTGTCGTTTATGGCCCCATTAGGCTTATTTTGCTAAAAGGAGACGATTTGAACAAAATTACTCGTAGCCTTGTTGAAATAACGTCAAGACATGGTTAAAGGTCAATTTCCGACGAAAATCGCCGATTTCTCGGAATTGACGATTTTGAAACTCAGGATTGATCGAAATGATGGAAATAGCCCTAAATTGTACGATTTACACGATTTGGACAAAAATTGACTGTTCTAGGACAGCCGAATTGGCAATTTGTCGTTTATGGCCCCATTAGGCTTATTTTGCTAAAAGGAGACGATTTGAACTAAATTGCTCGTAGCGTTGTTGAAATAACGTCAAAGCATGTTTAAAGGTCAATTTCCGACGAAACTCGCCGATTTCGCGGAATTGACGATTTTGAAACTCAGGATTGATCGAAATGATGTAAATAGCCTTAAATCGTGTGATTTACAGGATTTGGACAAAAACTGGCTGTTCTAGGACAGCCGAATTGGCAATTTGTCGTTTATGGCCCCATTAGGCTTATTTTGCTAAAAGGAGACGATTTGAACAAAATTGCTAGTAGCGTTGTTGAAATAACGTCAAAGCATGGTTAAAGGTCAATTTCCGACGAAACTCGCCGATTTCACGGAATTGGCGATTTTGAAACTCAGGATTGATCGAAATGATGGAAATAGCCCTAAATCGTGCGATTTACAGGATTTGGACAAAAACTGACTGTTCTAGGACAGCCGAATTGGCAATTTGTCGTTTATGGCCCCATTAAGCTTATTTTGCTAAAAGGAAACAATTTGAACAAAATTGCTCGTAGCGTTGTTGAAATAACGTCAAAGCATGGTTAACTGCCAATTTCCGACGAAACTCGCCGATTTCATGGAATTGACGATTTTGAAACTCAGGATTGATCGAAATGATGGAAATAGCCTTAAATCGTGCGATTTACAGGATTTGGACAAAAACTGACTCTTCTAGGACAGCCGAATTGGCGATTTGTCGTTTATGGCCCCATTAGGCTTATTTTGCTAAAAGGACACGATTTGAACAAAATTACTCGTAGCCTTGTTGAAATAACGTCAAAGCATGGTTAAAGGTCAATTTCCGACGAAACTCGCCGATTTCACGGAATTGGCGATTTTGAAACTCAGGATTGATCGAAATGATGGAAATAGCCCTAAATCGTGCGATTTACAGGATTTGGACAAAAACAGACTGTTCTAGGACAGCCGAATTGGCAATTTGTCGTTTATGGCCCCATTAAGCTTATTTTGCTAAAAGGAAACAATTTGAACAAAATTGCTCGTAGCGTTGTTGAAATAACGTCAAAGCATGGTTAACTGCCAATTTCCGACGAAACTCGCCGATTTCACCCAATTGGCGATTTTGAAACTCAGGATTGATCGAAATGATGAAAATTACCCTAAATCGTGAGATTTACAGGATTAGGACAAAAACTGACAGTTCTAGCGCAGCCGAATTGGTAATTTGTCGTTTATGGCCCCATTAGGTTTATATTGCTAAAAGGAGACGATTTGAACAAAATAGCTCGTAGCGTTGTTGAAATAACGTCAAAGCATGGTTAAAGGTCAATTTCCGACGAAACTTGCCGATTTCGCGGAATTGACGATTTTGAAACTCAGGATTGATCGAAATGATGGAAGTAGCCCTAAATCGTACGATTTACATGATTTGGACAAAAACTGACTGTTCTAGGACAGCCGAATTGGCAATTTGTCGTTTATGGCCCCATTAGGCTTATTTTGCTAAAAGGAGACGATTTGAACAAAATTACTCGTAGCGTTGTTGAAATAACGTCAAAGCATGGCTAACGGTCAATTTCCGACGAAAGTCGCCGATTTCACGGAATTGACGATTTTGAAACTCAGGATTGATCGAAATGATGTAAATAGCCTTAAATCGTGTGATTTACAGGATTTGGACAAAAACTGACTGTTCTAAGACAGCCGAATTGGCAATTTGTCGTTTATGGCCCCATTAGGCTTATTTTGCTAAAAGGAGACGATTTGAACAAAATTGCTAGTAGCGTTGTTGAAATAACGTCAAAGCATGGTTAAAGGTCAATTTCCGACGAAACTCGCCGATTTCACGGAATTGGCGATTTTGAAACTCAGGATTGATCGAAATGATGGAAATAGCCCTAAATCGTGCGATTTACAGGATTTGGACAAAAACTGACTGTTCTAGGACAGCCGAATTGGCAATTTGTCGTTTATGGCCCCATTAAGCTTATTTTGCTAAAAGGAAACAATTTGAACAAAATTGCTCGTAGCGTTGTTGAAATAACGTCAAAGCATGGTTAACTGCCAATTTCCGACGAAACTCGCCGATTTCATGGAATTGACGATTTTGAAACTCAGGATTGATCGAAATGATGGAAATAGCCTTAAATCGTGCGATTTACAGGATTTGGACAAAAACTGACTCTTCTAGGACAGCCGAATTGGCGATTTGTCGTTTATGGCCCCATTAGGCTTATTTTGCTAAAAGGAGACGATTTGAACAAAATTACTCGTAGCCTTGTTGAAATAACGTCAAAGCATGGTTAAAGGTCAATTTCCGACGAAAGTCGCCGATTTCACGGAATTGGCGATTTTGAAACTTAGGATTGATCGAAATGATGGAAATAGCCCTAAATCGTGCGATTTACCGGATTTGGACAAAAACTGACTGTTCTAGGACAGCCGAATTGGCGATTTGTCGTTTATGGTCCCATTAGGCTTATTTTGCTAAAAGGACACGATTTGAACAAAATTACTCGTAGCCTTGTTGAAATAACGTCAAGACATGGTTAAAGGTCAATTTCCGACGAAAGACGCCGATTTCGCGGAATTGACGATTTTGAAACTCAGGATTGATCGAAATGAAGGAAATAGCCCTAAATTGTACGATTTACACAATTTGGACAAAAACTGACTGTTCTAGGACAGCCGAATTGGCAATTTGTCGTTTATGGCCCCATTAGGCTTATTTTGCTGAAAGGAGACGATTTGTACTAAATTGCTCGTAGCGTTGTTGAAATAACGTCAAAGCATGGTTAAAGGTCAATTTCCGACGAAACTCTTCGATTTAGCGGAATTGACGATTTTGAAACTCAGGATTGATCGAAATAGCCCTAACTCGTGCAATTTACAGGATTTGGACAAAAACTGACTGTTCTAGGACAGCCAAATTGACGATTTGTCGATTAAGGCCCTATTAGGCTTATTTTGCTAAAAGGAGACGATTTGAACAAAATTGCTCGTAGAGTTTTTGAAATAACGTCAAAACATGGTTAACGGTCAACTTCCGACGAAACGCGTTGATTTCACGGAATTGGAGATTTTTAAGTTCAGGATTGAATGAAATGATCAAAATATCCCTAGATCGTAGAATTTACATTTTTTGAAATATATACAGTTCCACAAAATATTCTAAATCAATTTATACAAATATAAATAAACTTACACACTAAACAAACATGTATTAATAAAAATGTGATACAAATTAAATAAAAAATAAATAAAATAAAATGTTTATATAAAATAAATAAAAATAAAATTTTAAAAAATGAATAGTATATGTCAAATCGCTTAGTGCCTTGCTATTAGTATGTCAAGCCCCTCCCAAAATAGAAGAGTAGATTCTTTTGTTAGCCATATTTAGAAATTCAAAGCTCTAGAACAATATTTCTGTTGATTACACTTTCTTTTCCATGTTTGTTGTCAAGTTGAAAAAAAGAAAGACAACGACACTGTAAATCCTAGTTTGTACAAAGTCACTAATCTAAATTTCTAAAACCTTCGTGAATGAGAACTGTTAATCTGGAACATCGGCCCTTTCCCAACTATCTTTCCCGATCTCCCCCCCTGGCCCCCATTCCATCTGATCTGGACGTACTTCGCACTTCATAAACCGAGTCTTGTTCTTTCTGTATCCAAACCTAAACTGAGCACCCTAAAAGCAGTCAATTGCCCATCATCTCAAGTTCAACCGATTCTTCAAACAAACAAACCTCATTACCTGCCCTTCACTTATTGACAGGTCCCTTTTTATATTTTCTCTTTCCTATTTATTATAAACACTGTTACTAATGTTACTAATTAATTATTGGTGGTGGTTGTTTATTTGCGAGTGTTGTTCATTTGGTGATTCAGCCAAGTTGTGATGATGACGCGGCCAACAATGTGGCTGGCGATGTGTAATCCCTACGACCTAGCACTTTTGGGACAAAGTATTCGAATAGGTGATACGGCGCAATAAAGACGTGTTGTGGAGATTCGGTGTTTTATTTCCTCGAAATTGTAACAATTCAGAAGTGGGATCTTGAACCTAAGTTTAAGTTATTGATTCTGTGTTTCCTATTGCTACCATAATGAGTGTGCACGAAGAAAGTAATGAAGACCTAATGGAAGCCCAAATTTACGATGACTTGATCGAAAAACATATTGAACGGAAGATAACAGCCGCTATAAAGCGAAAACTGGAGGGATTTTCTCGACCCCAACTATCGGACAGCTTGGGTGAGCTGAATATTGAAGAGCGCCCTAGTTCAAGTGCTGGTGCCTCGTCCGTCAAGGGTGATATCATTCCACCCTTTGATCCAGACGATCGCAATCAAACGGTTCTATCCTGGTTGAATAAGATTGATCAATTGGGAGAGATACATCGATGGACGGAGTACGAAAAATCAACCTACATGCAAATGAAATTGCAAGGAGCGGCGCGTGTGTGGTTTCATCGTCTGGAGAATTACAACAAATCCTGGCTTGAGTGGAAAAAATCCCTTGAAACTGCTTTTCCGCGATGTGTCGATTATGCCACGACACTTGAAGAATTAGTAGCTAGATGCAAACGCCCAAATGAAACCATGACCACCTACTACCATGCAAAAACAAGCCTTATACAGCAGTGCCGTCTGGACAAGGAAGCCGCCATTTCGTGCATTATTCGTGGATTACCTATAGAGCTACAAGCCAACGCTAGAGCTTTTCAATGCTCATCTCCGGAAGAACTTTATGCCGGATTTATAGCCCCGATGGAAAATTACGTGTCACCACGGGAAAGCGTGCCATTAGGAATTGTTCAAAAAAAATCGAAAATCGAATGTTACACTTGTGGAAAAATCGGTCATTACGCACGTGAATGCCGAGCCCAAACTAATCCATCTCCAATTAGACCCTCCTGGGACCCTAGATGCCACCTTTGCCGGTCAAAGCGTCACTTTACTAAGGAGTGCCCAAAGAGTGGAAGGCGTAATACCCCTTCTTCGATGCTTTTAGCAAGTCCAACAGTAATCCAATGCGTGGTTTGCAAGAAGTTTGGACATGATAAGGAGGTTTGTTGGTACCGGAAAAAGGATGTCCAAGATGTAAACACCTTAAGGCAAGTATCGGTAAACGATTTATATAAAATAGAAGTTCTGATTCACAACATTCCATTTAGAGGGTATTTTGATACGGGTAGTTCAATAAATGTTGTTGGGTTGAAAGTAATGAACCAAGTTCAATTGCCACTAAATCCCTCTAAACTGGTGTTAAGGTCTTTTGGTAATAATTTAGTAACACCCAGAGGGACTGTTGAAGTATTGGTGATAATAAATAATATCGAATTTTTAAGTGAATTTACTGTAGTTGATATCGATATGGGAGATATTGATGTGATTATTGGTCAACCCATAATCAACGATGGAAAAGTGATGCTCGTGGTGAAACCCGGCAGTGTGGTACTCCAAAAAAATAACGATGTTGAGAGTGAAACAAGTCCCGTCAATATTATTGATGAGGTTAAAATAAAGCATGGGGATATCCCAAATGAATCCATAACGCAATTATTTGACCTTATTAATACATATCACTCGTGTTTTGCGGAAAATATTAAGGATCTGGGTTACATTAAAAATGCGGAGTTTAGAATGAAATTAATATCTGATCATCCAATATATTATAAACCATACCGATTGGCAGAAATTGAAAAATTTAAAATGCGTGAACAGGTAGATGAATTGCTAAAAACAGGAATCATTCAAGAATCCAATTCCCCTTATGCTAGCCCTGCTATTCTCGTAAAAAAACCCAATGACGAGATCAGATTGTGTATCGATTATCGTAAATTAAATTCAATCACTATAAAGGACAGGTATCCTCTGCCTAATATAGAGGATCTTATTAACAAACTATCGGGTTTTCAATATTTTTGTAGTCTGGATATGAAACAAGGGTATTATCAGATTCCAGTATCAAAAGAATCGATCCCGTATACTGCGTTCATAACTCCGGATGCAC
Source organism: Euwallacea fornicatus (assembly GCF_040115645.1). NCBI lineage: Eukaryota > Metazoa > Arthropoda > Insecta > Coleoptera > Curculionidae > Euwallacea > Euwallacea fornicatus. Next base: position 136,234 of record NW_027096089.1, on the reverse strand, counting down.
AATATGAATTCCGCCGAATGCCTTTCGGATTGTGCAATGCTCCCGCTGTTTTCCAAAGATGGATTAATTCAATATTAGGAGAAAATAGGATTCAAGATGTTTTAGTCTATTTGGATGATATCTTAATACCAGCTAAGACTCTAGGGGAAGGATTCGCAAAACTTAAAACTGTTTTAGATATTTGTCAAAATCATAATTTAAAATTAAAATTAGAAAAATGCTACTTTTTCAAAACTAAGATAGATTTTCTTGGTTATGAAATTAGGAAAAACGAAATCAGACCGGGTTCCAAGAAAGTTCAAGCAATTCAAAACTTTAAAACTCCAGAAAATATTCACGAAATTCAACAGTTTTTAGTCCTAAGCTCATATTTTAGGAAGTTTATTAAAAACCATGCGGAAATCGTATCACCGTTAACCAAATTATTGAGAAAAGAAGTAAATTGGTCATGGAATGAGAGCCATAGTGAAGCAATTAAACAAATAAAAGCCATATTATCCAGCGAACCTGTTTTGTCAATTTATGATCCAAATTTGCGGAAAGAGTTACATACCGATGCTAGTTCAAAAGGTATAGCAGGGATACTCTTCCAGGAAACAGAAAATGGCCTAAAACCCATAAGTTACTTCAGTAGAGCAACCACAGTAGATGAGTCATTTTATCATTCATACGAACTAGAAACCCTCGCAGTTGTGGCTTCCGTTAAGAAATTTAGAATTTATATATATGGCACTCATTTCAAAATAATAACCGATTGCAGCGCGGTCCGTGATACATTTTCAAAAAGGGACTTAGTACCTCGTATAGCACGGTGGTGGTTAGCCATCCAAGAATACGATTTTGAAATCAACCATCGTGCGGGCTCCAAAATGTCTCATGTAGACGCTTTAAGTAGGAATTGTCCAACAGAAAATATACTTAAACTCGATGTTGAAGATTGGGTACTTACTGTACAAATGCAAGATGAGCAAATACGGATAATCTATCAAAAACTCATATCTGGGACCGCCGATAAAGAATTAAAATCATTGTTTACTCTGCAGCACGGTAGAGTTTACAGGAAGATAGTAGATCAGGAACTGCGATTGGTTATTCCAAAAACATGCCAATTTAATATTTTAAGAAAATATCACGATGACATAGGCCATATAGGACTAAAACGTTGTGAATCGCTAATAAAAAGTAAATTTTGGTTTACCAAAATGACTCGCTTTATAAAAAAATATGTACTAGCATGCTTAGACTGTGCGTTTAAAAGGAGTCACTATGGGAAAAAGGAAGGATTTTTACATCCAATACCTAAACCAAGTGAACCGCTCATTTCTTGGCATCTTGACCATTTAGGACCTTTTTGCAAAAGTAAACAAAATTATTCTTATATTTTGATGATAGTCGATTCATTTTCCAAATTTGTATTTGCCAGGCCTACTAAAACAACGAATTCTCAAGAAGTCGTTAGCCATTTAAAGGATTTATTTAGTATGTTCGGCACATCAAAGAAAATTATTACTGACTGCGGAAAAGCATTTAAAAGTAAAACTTTTAAAGAGTTTTGTGATGAAGCCAAAATCAAACTTACATTAAACGCGGTGGCATCACCCCGTGCAAATGGCCAAGTCGAACGATATAATCGTACGTTGCTAAATGGGCTAAACACTAGTATCGAAAATGAATATGAGTGGCATGACAAATTACCATCAGTAGTTTGGGGTATGAATAATACCATCAACGAAAGCACAGGGTACACACCACATTTGTTAATGTTCGGATACGATAAAGATCGACACGGTAACATTGAAGAAAAGGAAATAGGAACGCAAAATAGAGCAAAAGTTGCCCAGAATGCTAAAAAGAAAATGGACAACCAAAGTGATAAAATGAAAAGTATATTCGACAAGAAGAGAAAACCAAGTAGAGTATATCAGAAAGACGATTTGGTTTTATGGGCGGGAGCTAATAAAGATTCTGTTGACGTTAGCCGAAAAACAAAAGTCAAATATGGAGGACCATATAAAATAGCCAAAGTATTGGGAAATGATAGGTATAAAATAATAGCTCTTAAAGGTATGAAGGGGTATAAACGATACTCCGCTATCGTTGCCGCTGACGCACTACGAAAATATCAATCAGGTGCAATATCAGAATCCTCCGATTCTGATGTAAACAGCACCGATGAATTGATCGACTTATTAGAAAATTAAATTGCGAACAACGTGAATAATTGGTATACGATAGAATTTAAATAACAACATTGATTAAAACAGTGAGTTGTTTGAAGTTTCACTTGAAGCAATGCATTTTATTTCAGAGACACTCCAAAATAATAAATACCAAAAAAAAAAAAAAAAAAAAAAAAACAAAAGGAGAGAGAGGGAGAAAAAGGAAAAGAAGCGGTCAAACACAACTTCGGTTCATGAGGACACGAACGATGTTAGGATGGCCGAATGTTACTAATGTTACTAATTAATTATTGGTGGTGGTTGTTTATTTGCGAGTGTTGTTCATTTGGTGATTCAGCCAAGTTGTGATGATGACGCGGCCAACAATGTGGCTGGCGATGTGTAATCCCTACGACCTAGCACTTTTGGGACAAAGTATTCGAATAGGTGATACGGCGCAATAAAGACGTGTTGTGGAGATTCGGTGTTTTATTTCCTCGAAATTGTAACAACACGTTAAATTGTCGACATATATAATTAATTAAACTGTCCCTTCGGTACTTCTTACTCTTTATACGGAAAGTTATATTACAATAATATTTGCACCACTATATGAAAAATGGAAAAAGAAAAAAGAATAAAAATGAAAGAATAATTTTTAATAATTTTTAAACGAACTGACGTTTGAAAGGAGGCGAGTGCTTGTGACGGCGGCGGCGTCGGCCCTGTTGTACGCGGTTCCGGTGTGGCACACCGAGCTGACGTACCGAAAGTACAACGCCATCTTGGAACGAGCAAATAGATAGCTCGCAATCAAGGTGGCATGTGTATACAGGACGACTCCTGGCGCGGCGATGTTGGTTAAAATACCTCCGGTGAGACTGCGAGTGGAAGAGAGAAGAAGGGTGTAGGAGCGAGGTAAGAAATCAAGGAGCGAAGCGAGCGAGTGGGTGATTAGCGAATGGGATGTCGGAATTTCAAGGATTTGCGTATACCGATCGGATATGAGGGGTAACGCAACGCGCAGTCGGTGCCAACGGAGTAATATACGATTTCGTTACTGGATAAAAGCGTAGGGAGGGGCCAGTATTCAAACCCAACGAAGAAACTGGCCTTAGGTACTGAGTACAAGATGATACTGTTTAACTGATTTATTTATATTGCTACTCCATGGTTGCGCAGCCTGTACTGTCCCCTCGCGAGCCACCAACCTCCTTTTATCATGAACCCCAGTCGTAAATCTCTTGGGGTTCCCCTTTTTCTTTTCCAAGCTAACGGATTTCTGATATTCCCGCCCCCGCCACTCGTCAATTGTCACACGTGTGTCACTTGTCGGTGCGGGTTCTCGGAATGGACGACTCTCGAGCGGATAGTACACCACAAATGGAACCCTTCGTGTGAAGTGTGAAATACGACCGGATCGGACAGAACAGGACTAGAGGGGAGATTAGGAAAGATGACCTGGGAAGAGAAACTACTGATACTCTAGGAACAAAAAAGAAAAGGAAGAGGAGTAATGGGTTTTTTCGTTGTGATTGTTCTAAAAATATAGATTGGTGACTTAATACTACTAATACCCATTGATGGATTGGTGCTTAAAGTGTCTTTGTCGTTCCTTTTCGAATTGTGTAATCGACAATGTTATTCGAGTGTCTTTTGAGTTTTTGAATTTGACTTCCGAAGGAACTTACCCTTCTATTAAACTTACTGGGTTTTTCTTAATTTATCCTAACGAAGCCTAGCAGTGTGACATAGTTTTATGATTTCAATTAAAAAAGAAAAAAATTGAAAAAATAAATTGTGAAAAAAAAATGTTAAATTGAATTGAGACCGATATTTGAGCCTTTAAACAAATATAACTCGTTATAATAGACTTGATAAACAAATATTAGTCAGCATTACTTATTACCACTTACTTAATAGTAAGTCTTTCGTTGTAGTTACAAGTTTATAATAAATCGTTTACTTTTTCGTATCGACTGGTATTTAATAAACCAAAAATTTAGAAAAAAAAATTACAAAAATGGAAGGTGGTTCGTTTAAGTGAATGATATGAAAGTGAGAATTAATTGCCTCGTCCTTGCTACTAGTTTTTTTTCAATGTCCGACCCCGGACTGTTCTTGATGCTTCTATATTTTAGATAATCTCGTATTATCGCTTGTGACCTTTACTGTGAGTAGCTTTAAACCGTTTCATGAAAAAAAAAAAAAATTTAAGAAACATTTAATACTCGTCTTCTCGTTAGTCAAGTTGTCGTTAATAACCTTTGTGCAAGGTAATTCTCAATAAAAAAAAAACAAAAAAAATGAAAAATTAAATGAAGAAAAATGGGAGGTTATTCTTTTACGTGAATAATATGGAAAAAAAATTATGCTTGTCTTCTTGTTAGTTAAGTTGTCATTGATAATAATGTATCTTTCAATGACTAAAAAATAATAAAAAAAGTTCGGAAATCGAGTTAATTCACTTACGTTTTCCCCCAGACTGTTTCTTTCTTTTTACGATGCATTTGTTTAGTATAGTTTTTCAAAAATTTGCTGTTACTTTATGTGGATTTCTTAGTTACTAAAAAAAATATATTTACGGTTTGTGGTAGACGTTTCGACTTATCACTGTTTATACCCGGTAAGTGACTTACTTAATTTTCTTTCTTTCTTTTTATTTTATTTTTGTCGTGAACGTAGTTTCCAGAAGACATTTTTAAATTTTATTTCAATTGTCTGCACAATAGTCCTCCTGATAATAAAATCGGAATGACTTTTGTTCGAATTCAAAATCGAAATGTTAGTAGATGCCACGTACAAGTTCACCAAATATTAACCCGGCAAATGTAATAGTAACCTGGCAAATATGTGTGTGGGTGTGTATATATTCTGGAACTATGTTCTCGACATAAATAAAACAAAATGAAAATGAAAAAAATTAACACTAAAATTAAAAATAAAAATAAAAAAATAAAATAATTTGAAGCCCTACATACTAGAGAGAACAATGACCACTGAGATAGTTTCTAAAGCAAACTGTAAATCTTAATTATTTACGATCGTGAAGAAATCCAAATAAAGAAACGAATGATTTCTACGAATGACCGAATGCATTGTTGGCGAGCCATACAATACAAAAAAAACTCGAGAAAAAAAAGAAAAAGTTGGAAGGAAAACGTGTACTTTAGCTACTATTTTTTTTCTTCCGTTGTTTCTCCGCATGTTTTTTTTTCTCTGGATCGTAAGAAACATTAGCTTAATCGAGCTATATGTCACTGCAAAATTTCATTAAAATATGCTAAGAAACGCCCGAGTTATCGTTGCAAAAGTCACTTTTCGAATATCTCCGGCTAGCCGAGGTTCGCCAACTAATACCAGACACTACACCGTGTATATATGAGATCCTTTTTAAATAGGAGTTTTCGATTTATGTCACGATGTCGACTTCAAAAAGTTAAGAGAAATCTTTATGTGACGTTTCATATTTTTCCGAAATCTCAAAAGCCACCAAAAATCCTACTAATCCTAAAATGCTGTGATTCTATTGTTATTGTTGTTGTTATTATTATTATATAAATCTAAAGTTCTACATGGGACATATTCATTCCTGTTTTTTATTCTCTTCTAGTTATATTTAGTAGGTGTAAAAGTTGTCTTATTTGTCTTGCTGTTTCGTATGGTGCCAAAACCCAATTTTTAATTAAAAAAATATATATTTTTAAAGTGAGTTTGTGAAGTGTTTCATTTCATTCAAATTTGAAAAACCAATTAAAAAGTACAGGAACTGTTTCGATAATTCGTTAAGTTTGAGTTTTTGTAAAGAAAATGATATAGGGTTCCTGCTTGTCAGTTCTTATAACATAAGTGTAACAAAAAAAAAACAAAAACACGACATGTCATAAAAATAAATATAACTTGGCCCTTTGAAAATAGTCTAAACTTGTATTAGTTAAAATAGTTCGTATGTCGCAATAGATAAAAGTTTATCGTCTTGTCTAAAAAGTATGGAAGAGAATAATTAAGGGATGCTTTTCCTTTCCCATTTTGGTGTCGTAAAGAAGTAGTTTTGAGTCGTTGTTTCTCGACTCTTCTTTGCGCGCATATTTGGGTTGTTTTTGATATTTCAGATTTCAGATTTCTAATAAATGTGACCTGAAAATTCGTGTTAAAAAAAGAAAACTACTACTTAAGATTCGGCCTTTATGCGAGGAAGGATTATTCGCCCGTCCCGTTCCTTTACTTTGTTGACATCTAAATGTGATACGAATTTGAAAATGTCCAATAAAGTTCTTTCTACTGTGTTTACTATTTTCTTTTAATGTTTGCAACTTCCTATCATTTCCGGTTTAAACGTTTTAAATAGCTGTCGATCCTGAGTGATACATTTCCTACCTACTCTTTTTCGGTATAATATCCCAAACCCGGCGCTTTCGCCATTTTTAGATATTTGATCTGGAATTAAAAACAAGCTTCCGTAATGATCCATTTCAAAATTACTTGTATCTGCAGTCTTGAGTTTACATTTAGTTCCTATTTATGTAGGTTATTATTGCAGTAGTAAGGAATGTCGTTCAACATCAAACTCTTTATAATCTAAATAATTTTCAAAGTAATTCAATTTTGTTTGAAAGTACTAGTTGACATTCGAAAAATAAATAATACGTTACCTATCGCAAATTAAAGTTATTTTTTTTAAACAAAGTTATTACCAAATTCAAATAATAAAACTTAATTATTTCGAACCATGGTTTGGAACGACATGGGTAACTCTGATGATAAGCTTTGATCGAGAATTAAATTTTCTAGTTACGATTGTTTGAAGTTAAGATGAATGGTGTTTCGTTTTAAAAAATTCACTTTTACAACTTCAAAAAATATATATAAATGTTAGGAACGGTACTGCAATACTAAAACCTATAATTGTCAAGAGTGTAAACTAAAGATTATGTATTGTATTGACGTTTTGCGAAATGTTTCGTTCGTGTTTACTATACCTGTGGATATTTGCACAAATTGAAAATTGATCGTTACGAAGACACGTTTCTAATTCGAGATTGAATGTTTCAAAAATGATAAGGAATCTAAGTATGGGACTTTATACCGAAAATGTTACGTAGAATTAAAAAACAAATTAATATACTAGAGACCCCATTTGAAATAAGCAAGCCAGGACAACTATTTCTGATCAAACCGGAAGTAACCCGAAGTTGAAAATTTGTATTCAAGTTAACTTAATGTCCAATTTTCAAATTCTGGATCAATTTTGCATTTACATCCTAATAATCTTTTAATGAACGAGTTGGGCCTATGACCCTGTGTATACAAAGTTCGCCATTAGTCGGAGCTCGGTTTCTGGTATTTTTGTATCAAATATCAAAATATCGATATGAAAACTTTAGTATTGTACTTCTTTATATTAGAAAGCTGTGTGATTTAATAATATTTTCGTTAATGTGGGGTGTTCGGCTTTCGCTGAACGGCATAAATTCCTACTTTTTTAAATGGCAACCCATATTTTTTTTTATGTCTTTCTAATGTAATATTTCATTCTCTGCCGACTTACAATAACATTTTTTTTCAAACATTACGGTTTTGGAAGTTATCCTATAATGAACCTTCAGAACTCAAAAAATAATTCGTTTTGTAAAAAAATCATTTTAGATGAAAATCGACGAAGTAGAATACGTGGTGACTATTAATGTATAATGACTCGATAAATCGAGTTACTTGTGCTTTTGTTAAATAGAAGCAAAGCCTGCTATAATAAATCTGTCAGGTTATAAAATAATGCCTGCTGTATTATAATTGATATTTTGTAAATACCTTCTTGGCTGTGAATATCAAATGAAATGATGTCATTGGTAATCGACACAGAATTAAAAACGACTTTACAAATGTTTGGGAAAAATCGTGAGTAAATTAAAATAAAAACAATGAGTTGCGGCCACTTGAAAATTTGCCATCTGGTGCAAAAAAAAGTATGGTGGATTACAAGAATGTTTTAAAGTTTTCGATTACCTCTGACTTTCATTTATCAGTTTACAAAAACGAATTTCAAAAGTTCAAGAAACACCAGTTTTGTGATCTTTCTTTCTGAGTTTGCATTTTTGAAGAAATTACTTTGATGTGGCAAATGCTTTCATCGGTATAAAATTTGTTTTTGTTAAAATGGAATTAGATTAAGAAAATATTTGAGCCTTTATTTTCATATCTAATCGCTATTTGGCGTGATTTATTCTTGTTATTCCACGCTGATTCTGCTTAGACTCAATTCTCTTAGACGACGAATAATAATCAGAGTCAGCATCGCCGATTGCCTTTTTAATCAAAAGACATTAGTGTTAGTCAGTTCATTTTTACCGCTTCATGTAACCAGAACTTAAAATATAATAAACTCTTTTCGGATCGACTGGTGTTTAAATTAACAGTTTTATGTATTCGTTTTCTAAATTAAGTAAATCGAAACTTCGTCGAATGGCGTGACCGAGAACAGATATAAATGGCGAACCCTCTATATACATACGTGTGGCTACCACGAATAATGACTAACATGAACAATGCTTAACCTGGACAATGATTAACCCGGATAATGATTAATCTAAACTATGGCTTGCAGAACACTTTGTTCGAAGATTTGACTGATTGCTTTGATATATAAAAAATATATAAATTGCCAAAGTGATCGATTAATAATTTTAATTAATAGTCGGGGTGCTCCTTTTTGTGTTAGATGGTAAAAAATCAAATGGGTTAATCTTGAACTTATTTTGAGATAAAAACTTCTTGTAAAAGCTCGACTTAAGTTACTTCCACTTTTACTTGCGAGATGTTGAAGTTTAATTTCGCTTTTCCCGATTCTCCTTAAACTTTTTACCATTCTTAAAAAAAAAAGAACATCCTTTATGTGACTTATGTTAATATGCATATAAATGTTTATACGGAGTGCTTCCAAAATGACTGACTGTCAAATCTTTTAATCGAGCGTGTTGTACGAGCCAGTTTTACAATATATATATTTTTATCTAATGTACGAGGTATTTAGGTAGGTGGTAGTGTGGGATACTACGTTGGGTGGAATACCAGAGGAGGTCGTTATAAATCGATATGATGTCGGACGAAAAGGTTGCGACTTTTCTTATTCATAAAATTATACTGCTGCTGCTTTGGAACGAAATTTGACAAGCCTTTTCATCTCGAAAAATGTACAATATAATCTAATGTGATTTTCCTAATTTGTAGTATGGCAATGAGTCAAGTTCAAAAGTCGATGATTTTATCTGAACGCTTGAGTGTGTGTTTATTCAAATATCTTATGAACTTCCTTAAATTCGTCTCTTTCTGTTGTTAGAAAATGTCAATAGAGAAATATTTTAGGAACTCTTCATTTTAATACTTTTAAGTACCACCTCCCGGCGCATTCGCCAAAACTAAACGAGCCATTTATTGTGTTTCCGGATATTCGAGGTTTTTAGATTTTCTTTCTTTTTATAGTTTCTTACCTGCGTGTATATTCGTATATATTCGTGTGTATTCGCTGGAAGTCCCTGCTTATATATGTGTGAACGGGACGAGATTCGAAATGGAGAACCTACGATCGCCAGAATTAATAGAATTACTGTTCCGTGCCGATGGGCGAAGGGTCAATGAGAAATAAAATTCACCACACCATGTGTGGACGGTTGAAAATGGTGGTAGGTTCTCGTTTCAATCGTAATAAATAATTATTTTGCAGTACCCCCACCCGTTAAAACTATTACAGTTTTCTTCCCCTTTCATTTACAGTTTCCTACATGGTTCCCAAGTCGCCATCTGCCGTCCAGGGGTTGAAACTATTAGATTTCTTCCCCATTCATTTTACAGTTTCCTGCATGGCTCCCGAGTCGCCATCTGCCGTCCAGGGGTTTAATCTATTACAAATTTCTCCCCCATTCATTTTACAGTTTCCTACATGGTTCCCATTTCGCCATCTGCCGTCCAGGGGTTGAAACTATTAGATTTCTTCCCCATTCATTTTACAGTTTCCTACATGGTTCCCGAGTCGCCATCTGCCGTCCAGGGGTTTAATCTATTACAGATTTCTCCCCCATTCATTTTACAGTTTCCTACATGGCTTCTGAGTCGTCATCTGCCGTCCAGGGGTTAAACCTATTACAGATTTCCTCTCCTCTCAGTTCAGTTTTCTTTAAATTTGGTTCCCTTAAATTTTTAATTTCTACTACCGCAATGATAGTTCGCTCCCACAACGGCACACAAATGGACTGGATGGAAAAAAAATTTCGCCGCGATCCTCCCTCCTGCTGTTGACACAGTTTTCTCTAGGAAAACCAATCCTTGGTAGTGTAAACAATGCCTCTTCACTTTAAACTTAAGCCAGATATGGGCAAAAGAAATACGTGCTAATTCGCCAGATCAAAATACACCGAAGCTCTCCTTGTGCGCGAAGCATATCCCTCAGGGACAGTACCGGCACAAGGGGGGTTAACGAGGATCAACGAAGTTTTTAGTGGGTTAGCGCTCTCAGTAGCGAGTCCCACACGCCGTTCCAAACTAGATCGGATGGGAGTCTTTTGAAGATTTTCCTCGTTAAAAAAAAAAAAAAAAAGTACCCCCACCCGTGGAGTATTATTTAGTGCAAATTATACAAATTTGAATAAAATCCACGTTTGAATTTGATTCCTCTGTTGTATTTCTAACTAGGGAAATCGTGTTTTCAAAGTTCTCCGTAAATAACGAAGCCTTTTTAGATTTTATGGCGTAAATTATTTAAACATTGTGTTCGTACGTCATAAAAAAAACGTTTGCTACAATTTTGTCATAAAAGGGTTTGTTCCTCTGCACTTCGATAATTTTTGAATGATAACGGGACAATCAATTAAAAAACTCAATTATCGCCAAAACCTGTACCACACACTGGGTATCTGTACGAGTACCATTGATTTTAAATCGATTCAGAATAAACTCCGTTCGTATCCCGTTCCGTATCCTGCACTACTACTTCCTAGCAAACACCCTGGTGCTTAGTGGAGAGATAGAAAATTTTCGAACGGATGTACAGTATCTGACAACATTAGAGCAACTTTTGAAATATTCTTCTAAATTTAAGCTCTCTAAAAAATCATGAAATATTTTATCATAAATATTAAGCTTAAAGTAGTTAGTGTAAAATACATTTGCTATAAATAGTTTAAATTGTTCTTGAGAATAAAAAAATTAAAAAATTGTTTTGATCTAAAATTCTTTGCGACAAAATAAGAGCAACCAATGTTTAAATATTTTGTATTTCTGACTTTACTGTGGTTTTTTAAACAAATAATATCTACGATTATGCCTCGTGGTGTTCACTATTCAGTTGATCTAGAACAAAAAATTATTAGTGCATATAAGAGTGCGAAATCGCAAAAACTTATATCGGAAGTTTTTGGCATAAAAAATTATGTTATATCAAAAACGATCAGGAGATTCACTGACCGTGGTGTCGTAATGAATTTAAAACGAGGTGGTCGGAAAGGAAAAAGGACAGAGAAGTTAGACAGGCGTCTTATAAGGCTAAGTAAAAAAATCCTGAAATGTCAGCTCGCCAGATTATTGCACAAGCAGAAGTTAGTGTTTTTTCCAGAACAGTTCAACGTCGATTGACAGAACGTGATTTAAAAGGAAGGAAACCTGCCAAAAAACCACATCTTTCACTAAAAAATAGAGAGGCCTGGATGTTGTTCGCCACCTACCACCGAGATTGGACTCCTTAACAGTGGAAGAAAGTATTATTTTCCGATGAATCCAAGTTTTTCATCTATGGAAGTGATGGAGCTCAATGGGTAGGTCGCCCAAATGGCCAAAGACTTAATCCAAAGTACGTAAAAACTACCATTAAACACAGAGGAGGAAATATTATGGTTTGGGGTTGTTTCTCTGCTTACGGAACTGGTCCACTTTATAGAATTAAAGACAAAATGGATAGATTTAAGTATCATTATATACTAGAGAATATTATGTATCCATATGCCGAATGGGAAATGCTCCTTAAGTTTGTCTACCAGCACGACAACGATCCTAAGCATACTGCGAAAATAGTAAAAGCTTGATTCGTGGAGAAGAAAGTCGAGGCAATGAAATGGCCAGCCCAATCTCCGGACTTAAATCCCATTGAGAACCTTTGGGAGATCACAAATAACAAAATCCGAGGAAAAAATATTACCAATCAGGATAATTTATTTGAAGAAATAGAGAACGCCTGGAAGACTATTGATCCTGACATCATTTCAAATTTAATTTCTTCAATGCCAAAAAGGTGTGAGCTAGTTCTTCAAAACAAGGGGTATTGGACTAAATATTAATGGTAATACACAAAAAATTGTTTTAAATATAATATTCATTCAAATAATTTTTAAGTTGCTTTAATTTTGTCGTTCCAATTGTGATGGTAAAAGGTTTTCTTTTTCCTTCTCCTCTAAAATGTGCTTTTTAAACATTGAATCTCAGATGTAAATTATAATAGACTGTAAACATATTACTGATAATAACAAATCTTATTTTTAAAGAAACAATGTCAATTTAAAATTAAATTTCTAAAGTTGCTCTAATTTTGTCCGATACTGTAGATACATTAGTTTCGAATCTATGTAACCCTATTTATCCTTATGCAAAGTCCCTTGATTTTTGATATAATAGCCAAAGGAGGATGATATCGTTTTGAAAATAAAATTAATTAATAGTAGTATTGTTTAAACGAGAACTAACGCTGAGTTTTAAAATAATTAATAATTGTTTAAATTCAATCTCGCTTATCTCCTTGTGAAAAACGAATTAAGAGCAAAAGAATGTTTCGTTTTGTTGTTAGTTTTGTGAACTATAATTTTGTCATAATATACGAAGTATAACGTAAGTACGGATTTTCCTTTTAACACGACGTAAATCTAAAAAAACTGCAATATTTTTATGTGACATTTTTTCAAAATTTCAAAAAAACACGAAATATGCCCAGATGAGTTTTAATACGTTTTTGTATAAAATGTAAATTCGTTCCTGCATAGAAGAGTAATTCAAAGTAAAAGAAATAAAATGCCCCACAAAAAATTATCAGCTTTATTATTGCAAAAACGCAAAAAACATTTAATGTTTTTGCAAATGAGACCAATGGAGACAATTTCGAACACCTTTTGTAGCCAGTCCCAGTCCCGGAATGAGTAGCAGCTAAACTTGTATTACTTATTATAACTTTCTTAGGCACATATTTCGGTTGTTTTTGAAATTTCGAAAAAATGTTATGTAAAAATATTGCTTAGTTTTTTAAGGTCTGTGTCGTGTTAAAAGCAAAACCCCCTACTTATGTTATCACTTGTATAGATCCTTTTACTTTGTATCGTTTAAAAAGAGTGTACGTTGGAGAAACTTTTGTTTAAAACATAAGAATAAATTGGAACCGGAGTATTTGAAAACGTTAATTTGTCTACTTCTTCGTTTTAAAAAATGTCTCTGAAAACCGCAAATAGTTGTAGTTAAAAGAAATTAACTTAATAGAATTGACTAATGAAATTATTTCGTATAAAATCACCTAAGGCCGATATTTTAAAAAATGACGAAAATTTGCAAAATAATTTTAAAAAAGACATTGCAGAATAAATTTGGATTATGTATATTCGAACCTATCCACCGATCTACACTGGTGGCCAAAAGTAAATTAAAAATCCTAAGCTAGGATGGTTCCATTACTGCTGTGGGTCCCACACTATTGCTATCTTCTAAACCTCGTATACGATGTTATTGATCACAAGGATTACGTTTGCTTAATTTTTCTTTGGTCGTAGGTGGCGGCGCTCAACTTGGCGAAGGCGCCTCGATTTACAATTGTACAATTGTATGAACGAAAACAATGTTTTCGACGTTTTCGTTTTGAGCAATATTGAAGAGTAAAAAACTGACGCCGGTTCCCATAAAACTGCTAACTTGCATTTCGCTGGGAACCCAAATTATACTCGATAAAGTTAACTTTATTCAAATTATTTAGTACATAGTCAGTTGTAGCTTGGTCTTCGTTTGCAAATAAATATATTTTTTTAATCGAATTTTTCAATACACGATTTTTAACTTGAAATATGTTAAATAATTAACAAAAAACAGTTATAAAAAAAAACGCTCGATGGTGTCTTCGAAGCAATTGAGGATGATATTGTCGGCATTTTTATTTATTTGTTGTATGTGTGCCGTGCTATGTTAATTCCGTGATAATTTTTTGATTTCATTAATCGCCCTTAATTTCTTATTTCGGCGGAGATGCGCGATTTGTTTCGTTCTATTTTAAAGTTTCAGGATTGAAGCAAAATAAAATTTCTAGTTTCCAAAAAACAAATCTAAAAGTACAAAAAAACCATTGGTGGTGGTTGTGTATTTGTTGTGTATTATTCGTTGGGAGATTCATTTATATGGCCACTTACACGTGGAGTTAAAATAATAATAACACGAGCCACACATATAATAGCCATTCTTCTAGCTTTAAGTTTAGGTCAGCTACTTTTTAATTATATAAGGAGTATCCCGATTAGCATAATCAGTCATTTTAGACTCTGCTTTCAAGTGCTGCATGAACTTATGATCTTGTATTTTCGAAATAAATAAAGTTTTTTTTTTTAACTTAAAATAGAAAAGTTAATAAAATTGGCGCAGTTCGTAGGATCCTTTCGGGTGTATTTTAAAAGTGTGTTAGTGCATATAATTCAACACCACCACCGAGACACCCTCCGTTTCAACGGTTTAGAAAGGAGCAGCCTAGAAGGACCAAGGACTCCTGAGCAGCATTCGCTTTTGAAAATCATCAACGAAGCTGTCAGTTGGATATAGTGGCCTAGCTAGTATCCACTACAAGCGGCACCCCAACTAATCAGTCTACCTATTAGCCAAGGCACCGCTTGAAATAGAACAAGACATATTACTATACCGTAAGTTAGTTTACAAGTTGTGCTATTCCGAAAGTTAGTAATTTATGATCAGAATTCTTTTAGTTAAGTTGAATGGAAAAATTTTTAAAACAGATATTGGGAGACATAACGTATCCTAGGATACGAACCAATTCGAGTGGAAGTAACAGCTTGAACCCCGAAACTTATATTGCCCAATTGTATACTGAAACAAGCCCACGACCTAGTATTAGCAATTTATTAATAGTAAAAATGGCCGAAGCCTTGAGAACAACCGTAGGTCTTTTAAAAATATTAGATGGGACCCCTTCAAGGCTGGAGTCCTTTATCACACAAATATCGACATTTAATAGTCGATATTTTAACACCGATCCATCGCAACAAGAATATGTGATTCTTGCTATTACATCAAAAATCATATAATCAGCTGAAAATTTTCTCCTAATTAGACCAGATCTCCAAACTTAGGAAAAAATCAAGCAAGCACTTCAGCAAACATTCAGTGATCCTGTAACTTGAATTTACATATGTCTAAGCAACTAATCTTTTTAACAAGAAAGAATTCATCCATTCAGGATTACATTCAACAGTTAAAGGCATTAGTGACCAAGATAAATACCAAGATTTGTTCCGAAATTCAAAATAACGAAGCAAAAAAGATACTCATTTCACAAAATGAGTTGACTGCCACACAAAATTTATTAGCTAATATCCCTGACGAGCTAAGAACCTTACTAATCGTGTAAAACCCACAGAACTTAAACACCATAGTTCGAGATGACTTGTTAATATTTTATAAAATATTAACAAGACAGAATAATTTTAAAACCACATATGTCCAGAATCATTCGAGAACGAGCCCTAAATTCTTCACCTAACTTCTTTGGCAACTTACAAAGACCGATAAATAGGAGCAATGAACAAAACCTTCAGAAACCAACAGCACGATCAAGTCAATATCCTAAAATCACTTCACGAAATCAATTCACACATTAAAATTCGTACCCTAACAAACAATAACCCCAACCAATGTCCGGAGTCAGTACAGCAATACCCCAAACTCACAAAAGCTTTGTACAAAACAAATTCCAAGGGAATCTATATCAACGCCAATTTCGACAACCCTTTTAGCAACAATCACAACCAAAATATACATTCCAAGAATTAACTCACCTAGAAAACGGCCAAGAAACTACCTCTTCAGAAACCCCTGATTTTTCACTGTAATATGACAATGCGTTTGCCCCAGAAGACGATGACCCTTCCGAAGAATCTCCTGATTTACTTGAATACCTCGAAAATTTTCAAACAGCCTCAGATCCAAATACCCATGGATAAACATCAATAGTTTCCAAACCAATCAACTTCCCTATATTGAAATTCCCGGTTACCAAATTAAACTACTAATAGACACTGGATCCCACGCATCTCTACTTCGACCTTCCTTAACAGAATCATTATTTCCCGAAACAATCGTACCTTATGTCAGCACACTGCAAACATGTGCAGGAACAAAAAAGGCAACTAGTAAAGCCAACATTCCCCTACTTTTAAATCTTGGAATATCTACCCCCATTAACTTCATTCTGTACCCCTTTCATGAGTTCTTCGATAGAATTTTAGGCATCAAAGATTTATGCAAACTCATCCTTAATATCGCTCTAAGGAACCAATTACTAAAAAAACAAGCACATACAAATACCCTTCCAATACAGACAAGACTTCGAACAATACAAAATAGAAATTCCTCCACGGATAGTACAAAGAAACCTAGACTAGAAACCTTAAGACTAAACTACCTGATGACACAACCTGGTTAACAAATCACTATTGGAACAAGGAGATCGAAATCAAACCCATATTAGTAACAATTCAGGA
The DNA here is from genome assembly GCF_040115645.1 of Euwallacea fornicatus. Classification (NCBI taxonomy): domain Eukaryota; kingdom Metazoa; phylum Arthropoda; class Insecta; order Coleoptera; family Curculionidae; genus Euwallacea; species Euwallacea fornicatus. The sequence continues at coordinate 119,301 of NW_027096089.1, read as the reverse complement.
TCAAACTTATACTATAGACGTTGCAATCACACAAATAAAGCGATTGTAATAGAGCAAATACACTTTTGGAAGCAATCGAGATTAATAACTTTGAAATACTAAAATTTAACAACAACACTGTTGGATAATGCTTTCTTTCATAAGGCAAAATTAATGAAGGTATGACTTCCATCAGACACATAAACTATTCGATAGATGTGTTTGGTCTAGACTTTTTGGGATGATATGTAAACACACAGGTTCGACGTATGTGTTTTTAGAGCGATGCTTAATTATTCTATTCATTCCTTTTCTACGTCCTGATATAATAAGACACTCTTAAACTCTATCGGACCGCGCATATCAGAAAATAGAAAATCATTAAGAATTAGTGTGTTTTCTTTTATCCTCATAACTCAACAAACACTGAGAAAAAAAAATTCAACCCCGTTCATACAGACCTAAAACCCTTAATACATGATCATCTAAATTCAGAGGAACGAACACAACTCTTTAAATTACTCCAGGCCTACGAACAGGTCTTATAAAAACCAGGAGAACCCCTGACCTTCTCAAACCAGGTGAAACACATCATAAAAACCTCTGACGAAGTCCCAGTTCATACGAAAAATTACCGATATCCCTACGTCCGCAAGGAACAGATCAACAGGCAGATTGAGCAAATGCTAACAAATGGAATTATCTAGCCATTAAGCCCCCCTTGGGGCTTCCCTGTCAGGATAGTCCCAAAGAAATTGGATGCATCAGGACAGCGAAAATGGAGGATCGTTATTGATTACCGCAAGTTGAATGACAAAACGATAGACGACCGGTACCCCTTGCCCAATATCACGGATATCCTAGACAAGTTAGGCCGTTGTCAGTATTTCACCACCTTGGACTTAGCTAGCGGATTCCATCAGATCAAGAAGGATCTGAAGAGTATTGAGAAAACAGCTTTTAACGTAGAGCACGGTCATTTCGAGTACACTCGAATGCCGTTCGGGCTCAAAAACGCACCCTCCACATTCCAACGTGCCATGGATAATGTGTTGAGGGGACTGCAAGAAAAGATATGCCTCGTCTATATAGACGACATCACCGTATATTCAACAAGCCTCCAGGAACATTTGAACTCCCTAAAAGCAATTTTGGACCGTTTAGATTCTTGCAACATGAAAATTCAGCGAGATAAGTCAAAATTCCTCAAAAAAAATGTAGAATTCCTAGGACACGTCGTCACACCAGAAGGCATCAAACCAAAACCCAAAGAAAATAGATGCCGTGAAAAACTTCAGGACCCCTAAAACATCAAAGGAAATAAAGGCATTTCTCGAACTAGTAGGATACTACAGAAAATTTATTAACAATTTCGCCAAAATCACAAAGCCTTTAACTTAGTGCCTGAAGAAAAACACCAAAATCGTACGCGACCAGCAATTCATGAACGCATTCGACCTCTGTAAAACACTTCATACAAATGACCCAATCTTGCAATACCCTGATTTTACCAAACCTTTCATACTAACGACTGATGCTTCTGATTACGCAATTGGCGCGATACTATCCTAAGGGACCGTAGGTCAAAACATGCCCATCGCCTATGCAAGCAGAACCCTAAACACAGCCGAATGTAACTATTCGACGATAGAAAAGGAACTTCTTGCCATTGTTTGGACTACTAAATATTTTCGACCCTATTTATTCGGACGAAAATTTAAAGTAGTTACCGACCACAAACCGTTGCAATGGTTATTCTCCATCAAGGAGCCCAACTCAAAATTGTTAAGATGAAAATTAAAACTACAGAAATTTGAGTATACCGTTCAGTATAAAAAAGGAATAAAAAATTCCAACACCGATGTACTCTTTAGACCACCTAGAGAATTAAACCCCGTCGAAGTAAAGGCCCCTTTGACACACGTGTCCGCCACAGCTGAAGAAAAAAAAACAATGAAGACCAATACCTATGGCACGATCGTATTAAGCACTTCTTTGAAACACAGGAAAACTTGTTCGAAAATCCCAAAAAGACAACACCAACTCCCCCATCCAAAAATCAAAATTATATCGGACGTACAGATTCAACCTCCAAGAAAAAACCTAACTCAACCAGACATAAAAACCACTGGGTCAAGTACCATTACAGCAGAAGACACCAACCACGGTGATAAATCAATCATAACAAATTTAAAGGAAAACACTATACACACGGAAACGGTACACACATCCCAGGAGAATCCAATTATAGGTGCCCCATATGTCAACAAAAGCGTTAACAGCTTCAAAAATCAACTAGTCTTTAAATGGGCCACTAAGGAAAAACCATATAAAATCACACAGATGTTACTTGACACAAAAAAACGAACAACGATATTCATCAGTGAAACACCAATAACAGAGGACATTCAAAAAATTCTGATCGAACAACTTCCACCCGATACTTATTGTCTTTATTTCCCAAAAAAGGAACTAGAACCATTAGTAGTTCGAGTATTCCAAGAAACCTTCAAGAATAACGCTTATAATCTAGTCATTTCATTACCTTATTAGAAGAGGTTTCCGATTCCGACGACCAACGCGAAATAATCGAGCGATATCACACCACGAAAACCCCACATAGAGGAATTACGGAAAACATAAAAAACATTAAGCAATTCTATTATTAGCCTAGCCTTTAAAGAGACGTCATAAATTTCATAAGTTCCTGTGAAACCTGTCAGAAGTCGAAGTACGACCGTCATCCACATAAAGTAATATTCAAACCAACCCCCACAGGAAACAAACCCTTTGAACATCTGTATATGGATACATACTCTGTCAGGCATCAAAAATACTTAACCATTATAATTTCTCAAAATTTGCAGTCGCTTATCCTGTCAACGAAACAACAGTAAAAGTCTGTTTAAATTTAATAAAATTCTTTTCACACCACGGCACCCCTTCGAAAACAACAACAGACAAAGCGGGAACCTTTAAAAATCACCTAATCTAGGAATTATGCAAAACGTACCAAATTGAATTACACTATACGACATCATATAATCCCAACTCAAACTCGCCCATCGAGAGGTTTCACTTTACTCTAAAAGAAAGCCTCGTCGCCCTCAAAGATAGTCACCGTTCAAAACTCATACCAAACCTTGTGAATCTTGCCATTCTAAACTACAACAATAATATACATTCATCTCATTATTTTACCCCATTTCAAATTATAAAAGGAAATCTAGACTACCAGCTCAACTTCGAAAAAAGCCTTAACCAGATTCAAACTGATTACATACATGAATTATCTAAAATCTTCAAAGAACTGAATGAAACAATTAATAAGAAAGTCGGTGTAGAACAGCCAAAGTGTAAACATCTTTGATAGTGCTATTCCGGTGTGTTTTTTTCTCTTCTTTTTCTCTACGCTGCCGGAGATAAGGAAATACGAGTGCTCCTAGCATTTGCTCAGATTTTGCATCGTTATAGGCAAAAATGCTGGAAAGCTTAATAGCTTACCAAGAAACATAACAAGATGTCTAACTCAGATAGGGACGTCTTTGTCTACAAGGACTCACAAACAATGAAGATAACCCCAATAGCCAAACAAACTCCTACTGTAAGTAAAAATAAACTGCCAAATAGTGAGAACCATATGTCCTATTCGTCAATAACGAAAACTATTCCAAAACCTGTATTTCCAAAAAAAGACCAAGCCATAGTGCTGCATGCTGAACCCACTCTGAAATTATTTAACTACGTAAAAGCAATAGAACTAACTGGTCCAAAAAATATCACGTTTGCCTCAAGAATATCCAATAATAGAATCTGCATCTATCTACAGAATAGTACTATGGTGGATCAACTTCTGAGCACCCACCAAACAATCATCATTGAGGGAATACAACTGAACATCCGTAGACTAATTTCCCCAACAAAAAGAATAGTAATTTCTAACATCAGTCCAAACATCCCGCACGAACTGGTGGAGGACGCTTTGAAAAATATTGGGCTGAATTTGACATCCCCAATTTCCTTCCTGAAGGCGGGAATACCTGGGGATGAGTACAACCACATTCTAAGCTTCCGTAGGCAAGTATATATCCTACCAAGTTCGGAGGACTTCGAATTGCAAACATCCATAATTCTAAAACATGATGGCAATGAATACAGAATTTTTGTATCAACCGACAAAATGGAATGCTTCATCTGCAAACAAACTGGACACATCGCGGTGAACTGTCCAGTTCCCACATCACTTTCAGAAAATATCATTATGCAGCCAATCACTCAACCTAATGTTCCACAGCTCTCACTTAATAACAGTCCTGCCCTCTTTCCAAAACGGCAACACTCAGACACAAATTCAACAATAGAGCAGCAACCAGGATATATAACAGAAACAGATATGCCGCCTCCAACTGCGAAAGTAGGACCAGCCAAAAAGAAAAAACGGAAAATCTCACCAATGACAGACTCACTATCAGAAAACACAAAAAAAACAATTGAAGAAAAATACCAGGAAGAACCCGATAATTTTGTACTACCAATAGATAACTTCTTGGCTTTTCTAGAAAACTCATTCGAAGGAAATGACCCTTATATTGAGGCAACAAAATACACAAGCGACATAAAGGCACTACTGGAGAATATCTACAACCTGTATCCTCATCTGCAAGAACGATCCATCAAAAATAGACTTACAAGACTGCACAAAAAGATCAAAACACGCCTATTATCAGAAGAAGTAGAAATCGAAACCATATCCCAATCTTCAGACGGAGAAGAACCCTTTTCGGACTGTTCTCAACAGTCTAATATCACCTCATATTAAAATTTAAAAAACGCCTTCAAGCTTATACAATGGAACTGCGACGGATTCTATCCGCACCTCACTAGAATCCAAGAATTAATCAGCGATTATCTCCCAGATATACTCTGCCTACAGGAAACTAACTTTAAAGAATCTCACAAAAAATTTCTAAAACAATACCAAGGATATCACCAAATACGCAAAAACTGCACTCGAGCCAGTGGAGGAACGTCAATATTTATCCTCAATGAAAAATATTCCGAACTCCTACCTCTAAACACCGAACTAGAAGCGGTCGCTGTCAGCGTGTGGTGTCCAACAAAAACAACAATATGCAATGTCTATATTCCCCACAACTACTCCCTCAAAGAGTCTGATATCATAGGCATCATCAAACAACTTCCGAAACCTTACATAATTGTTGGAGACTTCAATGCTCACAATAGAATGTGGGGATCTGAGAAAACGTACGGCAGAGGAAAGATCATTGAGAATGTACTGGATGTCTCTAATATCCACCTTCTGAATACCGGACATCCTACACACCTCAATACATCCTCAGGAACAACCTCCACAATCGACTTAAGTTTCACTAACTTAAGTAATGCAATACACTTGACCTGGCAGACACTGAACAGCCTTTATGGCAGTGACCACTTCCCTATAGCGATTTCCAATAATATTAATTCTGAAAGTTATATGCCTATTAGATGGAAAATAACCGGGGTAGACTGGACTATCTTTGAGAAGGAAACAAGGGTACTAAGTGATCAGCTAATCCTCCCTGAAGATATTAACGAAGCCACCAAACAAATATCCGACACTATTCTACTTGCAGCTAACAAGTGTATAGGAAAGAAGAAAATAGACCCGACAAAAAAGACACTTCCATGGTGGAATGACGCTTGTAAATCCGCAGTCAAAGACTGTAAAAAGGCACTAAACCGCTACAGACGTACTAGGGAAATGGTTGACTTTATAAATTTCAAAAAGCTTAGAGCTAAATCCAAAAGAGTCTTGAACGAAAGTAAAAAGTTGTCATGGAACAACTTCGTGAACACTATCTCCGCAGACACTCCTCCTGAGCAAGTATGGAAGAAAATCAAACAAATAAGAGGACAGCAGACTAATCAGAAAATAAACTGCATTAGCTATGACAATCACACTATCACCGACAACCAAACAATTGTCAACATACTAGCAAAAACCTTTCAGGAAAAATCCAACAGCACACCAATCCCAGTGGTATCAACACCCCCGCAGCAAAAGACAACAATAAGCTCAGACACTCTGAACGTGCCCTTCTCTCTCGAAGAACTAAAGCACGCGCTTTCCACATGTAAGAACTCGGCTGCTGGTCCGGATGACATTCCATTCATTTTCTTGAAGAACATCTCTTATTCTGCACTGACTAAATTGCTAGAACTATACAACAAGATCTGGACAAGTCACACATTCCCATCAATATGGAGAGAAACCATAATCTTGCCTTTCAGGAAAAATGACAAATCGCCGCCAGATGAAAACTCATTTCGTCCCATTTCTCTCACATGTACAATGTGCAAGCTGATGGAGAGGATGATTAACGGAAGGCTGCGATGGCACCTGGAGGCTAACAACCTTATAAACCCATTCCAGTTCGGCTTCAGATCTCAACGTAGTACCATAGACAGCCTGATATTACTCCAAACAGAAATATCCAATGCACTAACGTCTCAGCAAGAAGTAGTAGCTCTCTTTTTTGATATAACAGCTGCTTTCGACACAGTTCATAAATCGACCATATACGACAAACTAGAGAAATATGCTATAACCGGTAACATGCTAGCATTCATAAAAAACTTCTTAACGGATAGATCTGCCAAAGTCTCGCTGAACGGTGCTACATCGACCGCCGTCACCTTAAATGAAGGAGTCCCTCAAGGATCAGTCCTAAGTCCAACTTTATTTAACCTAGCCATCAATGACATCTGTAATTCCATTCCTACCCCAGTCAAACACTCGCTATTTGCAGATGACCTGGTCATATACTGTACGGGAAGAAGTACAACAAGTACCTGCAGACTAATACAAAACACTGTAAACAACCTTCAAAAATGGTCAGTCATGACAGGACTTAAATTCTCATCGCAGAAAACTAGAGTTGTCCTCTTTAGCCGAAAACACAAGAAGTTCACACCCCAAATTACATTAAATTCCACCCCACTAGAAGTGGTCCGAGAACATCGCTTTCTCGGCCTAACATTTGACAGCAAACTGTCTTGGAACAGACACATTCAAAACATCAAAGCTGCCTGTCTTAAACGCATGAAAATCCTCAAAATCCTAGCAAATCAGCAATGGGGGAGTGACGAATCAACACTTCTTAAAATCTACAGAGCGCTAATCCGGTCAAAACTGGACTATGGAAGCGTAGTATATTCATCCGCAAGAAAATCCACACTCAAAACGCTAAACCCAATTCAAAACACCGCTCTCAGACTTTCCCTAGGCGCATTTCGATCCAGCCCAACCCACACACTCTGCATTGAAGCGCATGAATTACCCCTCTCGCTCAGAAGGCAGCAACTGACGCTGGCATATTATGCCCGAATCATGGCATACCCGAAAAATCTGACTTCCAAACTCTTTAATATGCTAACGCCATTGGAACCCGCCGGCAAACACCCTCTCTCTGTACCCCAAATTCTATGTGGACTATTGGAAGATGTCGAATACCAACCAACAAATACTAGCTATCACCCAATGACTCCCCCCTGGACAAAAATCATCCCGTATACCCACCAATCCCTTTTACACCATGGCAAAAAAGAAGCATCACCTTCTGTCGTCAATCAATCATTTATGCAAAGCATGCATACAATCAAGCCCAACATCATCATCTACACTGACGCTTCGAAAAATGAACAAGGAGTAGGCTGTGCGGCCATAAAATCAAATAACACATTGTGGTCTTCCACCTTGCCTAAATACTGTAGCATCCACACCGGTGAACTTTATGTAATCCTCCAGGCCTTAAAAACTGTAAACGAAGTAGGCCAAGTAATAGGAATTTGTACAGACTCCTTGTTGGCTCTGCACTCCATTAAGAACCCATTCTCTACAAACAGTCTGGTGCAAGAAATCCATGACATATGTCAAGTCCTCAACACATACCACAATGAAGTCCATATAATTTGGATCCCATCCCACAGAAGTATCCAAGGAAATGAACAAGCTGACCTAGCTGCGAAAGATGCTATTGCCAGAAAATCTCCAACAGCTGAAATATCATCCCCTGGAGATCTAATAAGCCACTTCAAGCAAGCAGTCAGAACCAAATGGCTGGACACCTGGAATCAATCAAACCCAGAACTGGCACAGACATGAAATACAAGATCACCACCCAACAACCCATCGCTAAATAGGAAAGAGACCATAATCATCAGAAGGCTTCGAATAGGGCACACCAGAATAACACACGGCTTCCTTATGGCAGGAGAGGCGCCCCCTACCTGCAGAACCTGTAATACTCCACTGTCATGCGAGCACATCTTGATTACTTGCCCCCAATATAGCCAGTGCCGAAACCTACATAGAATAAAACCGGATCTACGGGAGAATCTCAACATAATGGAAAACCAAAGAAACGTCATTAACTTTCTAAAAGACATTGATATATTTAATTGTATATAGTGTAAGCTACGGATTATGTAAAACACTGTACCGAGTGCCAATGACCAATGCAGTCGAGGCACTATAATATCAAATAAAATAAAAAAAAAATAAAAATTAATAAGAAAATTAATGTCAATAAAGCACAAGTCCTCGGGAAACTTAAGAAAGAACGACGAAACGAACCAGAAATCCCAGAAGCTACCAAACAACTGATGGCTACCCCCGTCAAACTACAACCCAAATACCGATTAACAACATTTCGTAACCTAAGACATCCAAGACATTAAAAATAAACCAAAATTTCAGAAAACTACGAGAAAAGATGAACCTCGTCCTAGCACTTCTGCCGCTCCTAGTTAGTGCCCAGTATAAGATTGAGAAAATTTTCAACCCTCTAGTACCGGTAGAAGAAAGACCCAGTTACATCATAGACGACCTACACCACGACTACTACCACATTAACCTGACAAAAATATGTAACTGCTTAAGGTCAACGGAACAAACGCTCATTAAGCTAAATTAAACGCTGAGTACTTTTAATGCAACACACAGCACTCTCTTAAGGGCAAGGCTCAACAACCCGTTCGTACGAATAAACACCGTTAAATCATTCGTGAAACATTACTCGATATCCTTTAAAAGAACCAAAAGAGGTCTAATCGACATAGTCGGTAATGCCCACAAGTATCTATTCGGAACCCTAGATGCGGATGATGGCAAACGTTATGATAACTATATCGAAATCCTACAGAAAAATCAAGAAACTTTACGGCAAGACATTTCCACGACCCAGACAATGGTAAAAAAATTAACTGTAGACGTCGACTATCAGCTAAACGTTATCAAAGGAAACCAACAACAGTCGCAAACGCGAATCCATGACCTTACGCAATTAGAACAATCCACGTCAGAAGCTATTTATTTACACTCTTACTAGACAACCTGGACAACAACATTCATATTATCGACAATATTTGCAGCAATATTCAAACAGCAATCGACTTTACCAAAATCAATACCCTACATCATAGCATACTAAAATACAACGAACTACAGTCAATCCTAAATCACCTAAAACCCAAACGCAGAATCCCTTTCAGCAATACACTTAACTATTATGAAGTAGCTCACGCTGCAGTCACCATCCACAAAGACCTCGTGATATTCCACATACGCATTCCTTTAATCTCGGGAAAACCGTATACCCTCTACAGACTATTCAATTCTCCTTCACAACTACGTAATGACCATAACCAACCCCATTTTACTGAAATCGGAAACCAAATCATTCAACCTTAAAGAAAACTGCCCCAAGACAGATCGCATAGCCCTATGCGACGAAAATCTACTTCAAACTCATGAACAATGTATCATGGATACCCTTAATCTCACCAACCATTGTCCCATGATCCCAATTACTTATACCAAAACGCCACTTCTTAAATTATCAGATAACTCCCTCATAATAGTTCCGACCCCTCGAGCAATTGTGGAATTCCAATGCCCTAATCAACATACTGTCGAAACCATTAATGAAGTCTCCTTGATCATATTCCCTTAGAATGCTCCACAAAAATAGATAAACTTTTCGAAACTCAAAAGCCTGACACAATTAATTTACGCTTAAAGTTACCCCCAGTAAATATCAAAGATGATTTAAAAGCAAGATTCAATCCCCTACAATTGCACAACCTTGATCTAGAAAATATTCACACTGATCTAAATCAGGCTCAAAAACTAACCGTACACCATCTCAAGGAATTCGATACCATTACCATCAGCTTATCTATAAGTTCTCTTATTGTTATCCTCGTTGTGTTTGGTATTTTAGCGCTACTTACTTATTATTACTATAAGAAGAAATTCACACAATGTAAAAATGGCCCTACAAGTCCCACAGCTCGAAAATATGCGAACCCTATTTTCTCGCACTTAACAAGGGAGGATTTATATGGATTTATAATAAAATATATATACAGGGTGGTCATTTAGTGCGGTCTCGGAAGATTACGGCTAAACAATTTAATATTTTGAATTTCTTTTTTTGCGTTATATAGAACTCGATTATGGGCACATTCTAAAATTGTTTTCGTTTTATACAGGGTGTTCTAAATAAGTGAAAAATATCAAAGTTATGTTTTTTTAAATAGGACGCCCCATGTATTAATATCGTTTTAGATTTCTTGAGAAAAATAAATGTAAGCTTCATTAAGGTTTACTTGTCCCAAATCTTAAGGATTTCGAAATAATTAAGTTTTTTTTTTAAATCATGCAATTTTTAAAACTTTGTTATGAAGGACTTAAACTGGAGTAAATCGAAATTCATACCAAACCTTAGATATGAGACGTATTTTATGCCAGAATTATTAAAATTGAAATATCTCATACAGTGCGTCCAAAAAATAACATGAAAATTGTATTCTTTTTGAAAGGAAATAACTTGCTTAATTTAAATGGAACACCCCATATTTTATTACTCAAAATAAGAGATAAACATATGACTAATCAAAAATCGTTACACCTTCATGTACCTAAATGTACAGGTTTTCTTCGAAAAATAAAATTTAAGAAAAGGTAGCAAAATTAATAACCGCACTATCTATTTTTATTTAATATAAAAGAATTTCTTTTAATAAACACTTAATTACAAACAATTTTCAATATAACCTTCATTCTGATCAATGCAAGCTTGAAGTCGAGTAACATAGTTAACAACAAGAGACAATATGAAAATCAGAATCCGCTATGTTTTTGACTCTATTAGAGCAAATAGGGATATTCTGGAAAATGTTTGTCGTGGAAATGTTACTCGACTTCAAGCTTGCATTGATCAGAATGGAGGATATATTGAAAATTGTTTATAATTAAGTGTTTATTAAAAGAAATTCTTTTATATTAAATAAAAATAGATAGTGCGGTTATTAATTTTGCTACCTTTTCTTAAATTTTATTTTTCGAAGAAAACCTGTAATTTAGGTACATGAAGGTGTAACGATTTTTGATTAGTCATATGTTTATCTCTTATTTTGAGTAATAAAATATGGGGTGTTCCATTTAAATTAAGCAAGTTATTTCCTTTCAAAAAGAATACAATTTTCATGTTATTTTTTGGACGCACTGTATGAGATATTTCAATTTTAATAATTCTGGCATAAAATACGTCTCATATTAGAGATATGTATATTGCCGGTTCATATCCAAAAAGGCATAAATAGTAATATCAGTTTTCATACTTTATGATGTAAACGTCTGGACCCATTAAGTATATATATATACGACTAGATAATATAAACAAAAGAGGGAAATAGGGGATACAGCATGATATAGAGAAGGGCTTATTAGTTAGTCCAGGTATAGATCTCGTCCTTTGAATACCATAAAATAAAATATAGTGCTCTGGCTTGTATTGACAACTCGTGTCGTTTCATTATCACCGAAACTCATTTTTCCCTTCCTTATCCAAGAGGTTATGGGCCCAGGATAAGAAAAAAAAGGGGAAAGCGGTAGAACTCCTTTTTTTTTTACGCTGTGTACCGTGCCGGTTAGTGTTCGATTAGTGTTTGGTTGGTGACATTGAAATACGTAAACTTAAGTGATTATGGAAGCTAACAAGTCTCGACGAAATATAAGACAATTTGATGGTGAACGATACAGCATTTGGAAATTTCGGTTAAGAGCCTTATTAGCGGAGGAAGATGCATTAAAAGTAATAGACGAGGTAGCCCCAGAGGATCCTGACAGAAAATGGGAAAAGCTCGAGCGGTTGGCCAAAGGAATTATCATAGAATGTCTTAGCGATACAATAATAGGTGTCGTCACAGAAGAAGCAAAAGCCCGTCAAATTATAGAAAAACTAGATTCAATCTATGAAAGAAAAAGCTTAGCAAAGCAGTTATCTGTCCAAAAGAAACTATTGAGCTTAAAATTTAAAAGCGATATGCAATTATCAAAGCATTTTCTTATATTCGACGAATTAATGATCGAGCTTTTAGCGGCTGGTGGAACCTTAACAGAGATGTCTAAAGTAGCACATCTACTTCTCACCCTGCCATCATCCTATGACGGTATAGTGACTGCAATTCATACACTAACAGATGATAATTTGTCCTTTGCATTTGTAAAAGCTAAATTGCTCGACCATGAAACCAAATTACAAAATGAAAATAGTGATACGAGTTCCAAAGTACTACATGTAGAAAGACATCAACCCAAAAGACAAAATTACTCCTACAAAAATAATTATAATGTAGCCAAATTTCCCAAACAAACCAATAGGAAATTTTTCCCCAAACAAAGACAACCATCAAGACAATCTTATCCGAAAATGAAGTGTAAGCATTGTGGGAGAAATAATCATACAATAAAGGACTGTTATTTTTACAAGAAAAACTACAGGAAAGGAGAGGAAACTCGAGAACGTACTTTACAAACAGTTAGTACAGATCCAAATAGCAGCCACGGTTTTGCGTTCATGGTGGGAGCTACAACATTACAACAGTGTGCTTCTTCAAAGGAATATATAACATTTATATTAGACTCTGGTGCAACGGATCATATGGTGAATCAAGAAAATGCCTTTACATCATACAAACAGTTAGAGGATCCAATTAGAATTTCCGTAGCGAAAATTGGTGTTTCAATAACAGCAACACTAAAGGGAAACATCAATGTATCAACAGACCAAGGCGAGACCGGAGTCCTGGAAGATGTCCTATACGCAGCGGACATCCCATACAACTTACTCTCTGTGCATCGAATTCAACAAGCTGGCATGGCAGTTATCTTTAAAGAAAACGGTTCAGTGAGTATAAAGAGAGGCGATAAAACAATAATAAAGGGTAAGTCTCAAAATAATCTAATAACTGTGACAGTAAAAATTATCAAACCTTTAAAGAAAAAGGCAAATGTGTCTGAAAGGGCGCTAGATAACTATACACTTTGGCACGCCCGTTTAGGTCACATAGGTAAAGACAAATTTTTGCAATTAAAAAATAGTGATTTGTCGACTGACAATAAATATTTAAGTAATATCCAACCTACACATGATATCTGTGAAGCTTGTATTTATGGAAAGCAAGCACGCCTGCCATTTGCTAAAACTAAAGACAAAAACCATATTAAGAGACCATTGTTTATTGTCCACTCCGACGTGTGCGGTCCTATCAGTCCACCCACAATAGACGATAAAAACTATTTTGTCACATTTATTGATCAATTCACGCATTATACAGTTACCTATTTATTGGTACACAAATCTGAAGTTTTTAAAATGTTTCACGATTTTTGTACGAAAAGTGAAGCACACTTTAATTTAAAATTAACTAATCTATATTGTGACAATGGGCGAGAATATCTTTCAAATGAGTTTAAAGACTATTGTGTGCAAAAGGGTATTAGCTACCATTTAACAGTACCACATACACCGCAACAAAATTCAGTGGCGGAGCGTATGAACAGGTCAATTACAGAAAAGGCCCGATCAATGATACATGGCGCTAAGTTAAATAAAACCTTTTGGGGCGAAGCTGTTCTTACAGCTACATACTTAATAAATCTGACACCTACTAAAACCCTAAGCCAAAATAAAACACCTTTCGAACTGTGGCACGGCAAAAAACCCAGAATAAATAACTTAAGAATTTTTGGCTCTACTGCATATATCCATAACAAAGTCAGAAAAGAAAAATTTGATCAAAAATCAAATAAAGGCATAATGGTTGGTTACCAACCAAATGGTTATAAAATACTAGATAATAAAACTAATAAATTTATTCTAGCACGTGACGTCATTTTCGACGAAATAAATTTTGAAACATCAAGACCCGAACTTGATAAAGGAGTTGAAACATTAAGACCAAAAATTAATGAAGGCTTCCAGCCAGAAAACTCCATAAAATCTAGTAAAATGCCTAAAACTACTTTAAAAGTAGCCGAAGACCCCAAAGAACTTGTACAGCCAAAAGCAAGTGAATCTATAACTAAAATAGATGAATCTGTCACCAAAACAGATAGTGAGCACGAAAACAATAGCATACCCTCGCCATATGAAACACGAAATACTGATTGCAGGAGAAGTGAAAGAATTAAGAATCTTCCTCCTCTATCATACAATGAAGAACAATATAAGAACTATAATTATTTTACGTGTGCACTATCACTTATTTGTGAAATACCACAATCCTATAATGAAATAAAAAATAGGATAGATAAAATTAAGTGGGAGCAAGCAATAAGCAGCGAAATAAACTCCCTTTTACTTAATGACACGTGGTCATTAGTCGATCGCCCTCCTAATAAAAATATTGTCGACTGCAAGTGGATTTTCACGATCAAAACTGACGCATATGGAAATCCATTCAAATATAAAGCACGTTTGGTAGCTCGTGGTTTTAGCCAACAATATTTATTAGATTATAATGAAACTTTTGCTCCGGTAGCCCGTATTACTACATTAAGATTCATCATTATTTTAGCTAATCAGTATAACTTATTGTTACATCATATGGATGTAAAAACGGCTTACTTAAATGGTATTTTAAAAGAAGAAATATACATGCGTATACCAGAAGGCGTGAAAGCTGCTAAAAGTCAGGTCTGTAAACTAAACAAATCATTGTATGGTTTAAAACAGTCAGCTCGATGTTGGTTTGAGCGTTTTGACAAAGTGTTAAAAGGGCATAATTTTAGAAACTCTTCAGTCGATCAATGTTTATACCTTTTAGATAAAGGGAGTATTAGACAAAATATTTACGTAGTGTTGTACGTCGACGATCTTTTAATTGCTACAGCATGCGAAGATACTATGAAGAGCTTTAAAAATTATTTAATGAACCATTTTAAAATGGACGACTTGCAGGAAATAAAACTCTTTTTGGGCATTAGAGTAAATAGGCAAAAAGGTCAAATCACGTTAGATCAAAGTCTATACTTAAAAACAATTTTAGGTAAATTCAATATGACCAATTGTAGAGCTGTTAACACCCCATTACCTAGTAAGCTAAATTATACTGAATTAAATTCAGATAAAGCAATTGATGCCCCATGCAAAAATTTGATAGGATGCTTGATGTATGTAATGTTGTGCACAAGACCAGATATATGCATTTCTATTAACTTATTGAGTAGATACCAAAATAAAAATAATAAGGAGTTATGGCAATGCCTAAAACGAATTCTACGATACATCAAGGGTTCACTTCATTTTAAATTAGTTTATAGAATAAACCCTAATTTTACAAATTTGCTGATTGGGTTTGTTGATTCGGATTGGGGTAATAATGAGACAGATCGGAGAAGTACAACTGGATATACCTTCAAATTGTTTGAAACTTCTACACTTTGTTGGAATACAAAACGACAAAGTAGCGTAGCAGTTTCATCAACCGAAGCGGAATATATGGCACTTTTTGAGGGTGTTCGCGAAGCCGCTTACCTTAGGTCATTATTAAGTGATATAAATATAGAGATAACAAAACCCATTGTTATTTTTGAAGATAATAACGGTTGTATAGCTATAGCTACTAATCCTGTTTTGCACAAACGGTCAAAACATATTGATATTAAATATCATTTCATAAGAGAGCAAATAAAACAAAATAAAGTAATTTTGGAATATGTTCCAACAGGTAACCAGTTAGCAGATGCTTTTACAAAACCACTACCGTATTTAAGGTTTCAACAACTTCGATTCCAGATGGGCTTGGAGGAAACTCTTGAAGTTAAAGATGTTAGTGTTAAGCATTAATTCACGGTCTGGTTGGGTTTTTTTTTGGGGGGTTTTTCCCAACCCATGCAACAAATGTTGGACCGCTCTGTAATTTTCCTCCCCATTATACGTTACACACATTATATATGATATATCATACATTAAACATAAAATAAATAAATGTCAATACAAGTTTTTGTTTGTTAAGTTATGTCCTTTTTGAGTGGGAGTATTAGAGATATGTATATTGCCGGTTCATATCCAAAAAGGCATAAATAGTAATATCAGTTTTCATACTTTATGATGTAAACGTCTGGACCCATTAAGTATATATATATACGACTAGATAATATAAACAAAAGAGGGAAATAGGGGATACAGCATGATATAGAGAAGGGCTTATTAGTTAGTCCAGGTATAGATCTCGTCCTTTGAATACCATAAAATAAAATATAGTGCTCTGGCTTGTATTGACAACTCGTGTCGTTTCATTATCACCGAAACTCATTTTTCCCTTCCTTATCCAAGATCTCATATCTAAGGTTTGGTATGAATTTCGATTTACTCCAGTTTAAGTGCTTCAAAACAAAGTTTTTAAAATTGCATGATTTAAAAAAAAAACTTAATTATTCAGAACCGAGCGAGCCTTGATACAGTCAAGACGTGTCTGGTGCGAATAAAATAAACATTCTTATCAGTGTAGAGCGCAAAACAGGAAAAAACATAAAAATACACAAAAATTCATCGGCCAAAGTGATAGTTGGGGGCATGGAGACAGAGGGGACCTCTGAATCAGAAGGCCCCTCCCAGCCTGACATGGACGGGTTTGTAACACCACACAGCAGAAAAAAAAGGGGTAGACCCAAAAGGCAGGACAGTCAAACTGACAACCGATCAAAGAAAGTTCACACTGAAGTCGATCCTACACATACAACAATACCCAACAGACCTTCAACATCAACCCAACAACCAACAACTACCCAGAAACCTGGGTTTATCAGATACCAACACACATTTGCCATAACCACCCCCTCAAATACATCACGCATTAAGCTGGCAACAATATGGGAACAACACAACCCAAATAACAAAGACGTAATAATCAAACAAGAAAATCAATACCTGCTTAAAACCAACAACAGCGATGCCACCACAGCTACTCTTAGGGCACTTCTGAGCCAAGAGTTAATCACAGCCTTATAGGCTAGAAGACAACAAACAAACCACAACAAACTCATCTCTGCCCAAAATAATTACTTCAACATATTCGGCGGTGGTGACGGGCGTGGAAGCTGAAATTACGGATGAAATGTTCCACAATCAATTAAAAAGAATGGGACTGCAAGTTAGATATTGCAAACGGATAATATCACGAGCGAGAGGGGTGCCGACGCTCATGCTTCGTCTGATCACGGGTGACCAGGGAACATACGAGAAACTTATGGCTGAACGACGTATCTTCTGCTTCAATAGATCTTATCAAATTACTGAAAGCAAGCCTCCTAACCCCATCCCTGCGCCATGTGGGAAATGCTCCAAGTATGACCACACCACCGAGAAATGCCCGAATGGGGTGAAATATAACAAATGTCTGGGACCCCACAACTCACATCAATGTAAGTCTCCACTACCACCAAAATGTACAGCATGCGGATCCGAGGAACACGCTGCGTGGAGCACTAAGTGCCCCCGCACACCCACGGCGCCGATACAAGACATCCCAAATGTAAGAATCAAAAGCGCTAACAAAACCACAGCCCAACTCCCATTAACAAAAACTGCGGATAGCCGAATCCACGTCCCAATAACAACGCACGACTTCATAATTAATAAGTACAAAAACAGCATCAATAAAAATAGTGAGGTAAACCGCGAAGAACTACTCAAAAAATTAAGACACCGATTCATAGAGGACTTTAAGATCGATACGACCGTAGTTTTTTTCGGAAATCAAATGTATATACTTATGTTTGACCTAAATAATCCCAACTCACCTTCTCCAACTGATCCCATCAGCCACATCAGACAGACAACAACGAACATACAACAATGACTCATAAACTAATATACTCCAACATCAACGGACTAACCCAAAAAAACACACACTATACAATTACATCGAACAAAAGGACATGGACGGTTGCCTACTAGTTAAAACTAAAACCAAGACAGACCAAACAATAAGCTATCGTGACTGGACACACATTACTAAACATGGATACCAAAGGTCCAACGCTAGGGGAGGGGCGATAGCATTATGCAAGCCAACACTTAGGATGGCCAAGGCAAACCCTCCAGTACTCAATAACAACCTAAACGAATGCATTCACTTCACACTTCCTTTCTCGACCGAAAAAATCCACATATTCGTGGTATATATTCACCCCTGCTCCGACATCGAACCAAACATCTTTACCAAGGCCAGCCTATACAAACATGCCTTGATGGTGGGAGACTTCAACATCAACCGACGAAAAAAACAGCAACTCAAAAACTTCCTAGAGAATTCCGACTTCGAACAACGACACACACCACCCACCTTCCTTATGCCACAAAACCCTGACTCCACACCTGACATACTACTACACACGATGAACCTTAGAGACAACGTTAAAAACATAAACCTAACCAACGAACTGGGATCAGACCATCTGTCCATCACATTCAATATTGACTTAAACCAAATCCAACACACTCCCCAGACTCCAATGAACACAAGCAATAAACTTAACTTAAACAGGACCAACACAGACCAGGTGAAAAACTACATAGACAACTACATTTCATCGCAATCCGAACCCATTACTATTGACCAGCTTCAAGCACAAATATCTCTTGCAGTGCAAAAATTTACACCCGAATTGAAAAGATCTTATTACGTACATACGCTACCCAAATTCGTACTAAAACTTATAAAACACAAAAGAGAACTATATAGATTATACACACGCACACAAAACACCGACCTAAAAAAAAAACATCAATAGTCTCAACAAGAACGTCAAAAGACTGATATATCAATACAGACAAAACAAATGGCTGGAGACATGTCAAGAAATAGAAAGGGATCAAGGAAAGACATACTGGCGGAAAATCAAAAAACTTGCAAAATACAAAAAAAAACAACCCTATTACTAACATAAACGAAAACGGAAATGAACTCTTGACGGATAAAGACAAGGCTGACGCATTTGCCAGACACTATCGGTGGGCTTTCGGTTCTTCGACTAACCCCAAATTTGACAACAACAATTTCAACCTTGTAAATGAATGGTATAAGGACTTCTTAGGCAGCAACAACAATGTCAAAATGCAACCAACTTAATTATTTCGAAATCCTTAAGATTTGGGACAAGTAAACCTTAATGAAACTTACATTTATTTTTCTCAAGAAATCTAAAACGATATTAATATATGGGGTGTCCTATTTAAAAAAATATAACTGATATTTTTCACTTATTTAGAACACCCTGTATAAAACGAAAACAATTTTAGAATGTGCCCATTATCGAGTTCTATATAACGCAAAAAAAAGAAATTCAAAATATTAAATTGTTTAGCCGTAATCTTCCGAGACCGCACTAAATGACCACCCTGTATTTATATATTTTATTATTTACACGCGGAGTTATAATAATAATAACACGAGCCACACATGAAATGGCCATTCTTCTAGCTTTAAGTTTAGGTCAGCTACTTTTTAATTATATAAGGAGAATCCCGATTAGCATAATTAGTCATTTTAGTCTCTGCTTTCGAGTGCTGCATGAACCTATGATTTTGTATTTTCGAAATAAATATATATTTTTTTAACTTAAAATAAAAAGTTAATAAAATTATTCAGCCGAGTTATGATGATAATGCAACCGGCAATGTGTAATCCCTACGACCTGGGACTTTGGTAAATCATTCTATTTGCACGCAAAGTAAAGTAAAGATGTAGCGTTTTATTTCGTCCAAGTTGCAACGTGAAGCAAAATTTCGTTTTCTCACCGATACTTCCGAAAACCGAAACGACGTTTACGTGCTTTAAAAGATAGCAATGGTGAGGTCTATGCTAATTGTGCCAAACCTTGTGTATATAAAATTGGATTTGTTCGTTGCATATAATTATTTTATTTTCGTTAGATACTTAGATATTTTAATAATTAGGGATCTTTCTTTTCCCTGTCAAATAAGAAAATAAAAAACTAAAACCTTAATATACAACGAATAAACCCAATAGCGATGTTTACGGTATATAGAAGGGTTTTAGTTAGTTAGGTACGTGTGTGTGCAACGTGAAAAGTGAAAAATAAATAAATTTTGGAAACTGTGTAGGTGCTTTCACTTGAGGTTTGTATCTTAAAATAAGTCCCAGATTCGCCAATTTAATTTGTTGCCATCCCTTAAAAAAAAAACACCTTCTATGTACCGTAATGGAACGGATCATCCGTAAAAAATATCCCTCCAATATAACTATACAAAATAAAGTACAGGGCCATTCACGCTATACGATACACCATAGAATGTTTTGTAACCGAAATACGAACATTTCAAAAAGTTCCAATTTAGTTTAATTGCTAGCTAGTTAGCTAACTTGAACGTTAGACACATTAAAGTATTAAAGTTACATTTTTACAAAATGTTATGTTACGTTATTCAAAATTCAATTGATACTTTGATCTGGAAATGAATTTTGAAATTATTGAAAACTTATTGTCAAATGGCGTGAATGATCTTGTACTTAGGGTATCTCTTATCTGTACGTAACGTGAATCGGCTGTGAGAAAATCTTTTCCAGTTTTTCTTACTTCTACGTTATCCTCGTTATCCTTCTGTATGTTTAACAACGACGATTTCTGTTCTTGTTTAAATCCTTATCCACCGCAAAGTCTCGAAGCTATGTTGGTACGTTGTTGTTTCTTTTGTCTTTGTGCAACTCCTACCGTCGTACCCACCTCCTTTTTTCTTATTCTTTAGTTAACCTAAAAAGGCTTATACCAACATTTGTGCCATTACAAAGAATAAGTGATGTATTGACGGAATAATTTTTTACGTCGAAGCAAATATTTAAAGGAATGAGGAAGGGAATTACAATTTTTCTTTATTACAATTATTTTTTGAATGAACGTTTTGGTAATAATGTAGGTGATCTTACCTCCAGAATAAAATATGTGTATTTACAGTGTGTTTCCTACATAATAATAGGTGAAAGTTTAGGGGCTGGATTGTTCTCTGAGTAATTTAGAGTATTTTATTATTCAACAGTTTTAGGAAATTTTAAAATTAATTAATTTTAAATAATCCAGTGGGAAACTGTAGCTGTAGGTTTTGATAAATTTCGTATAAAACATTTATCACCTTGTATCTAGGAAACAAAGCATTTTCCTTACCTTTAGGAAGTACACTGTAAATAAATATTAAAAGAAATATACATGTTGGATGCAACTTAAGTGATGTCATTAATTTTAAAGGATGGTTCCTTGTATTTTATGAAAAAATGGTCATATAAACGTTTCCTAACTTGGATTAGTTTTATTAAAAAAAAAAACAGGTTTTATTAATTGTGCGTATTAGCCCAGATTTTTTTTTAATTATAGAGCTCGATAAACTGCACAATTTCTTCGAAAATGGCCTGATTGATATAAAATTCAAGGCCTACTACGACAATTTCTAAGAGCAAAATTTTAATAACTCATATTAGCAATTTATTAAAATTTTTGCTCCTAGAAATTGTCGTAGTAGGCCTTGAATAGTACATCAACCAGGCCATTTTTTATGAAAATGTGCACTTTATCGAGATCTATAATTTTTAAAATAACCGGACTGAATCGTAAGATCTATAAACTTTTTACAGACTGACCCCAAAACAAATGAGTCACAGTGTATGAATGTGTATGTTTACTAAAAAAATAATAATATACAAGTAAAATTCTCCCTATGTAGAACTTTCTGCTGAAATATAGTGAAGAAACTGAAATATAGAACTAACCTGTGGTAAAAAATGATTTTTATTAAAATAGCTATATAAAATGAACAGAGAAGTAACCCTACATATTACAAACACATTACAATTTATTTAAACAATAAAAAAATAATATATATTTAAAATGCTAAAAAAATTGAGAAAAAAATCCATTCTACAAACAACTATAAACAATGCGTTTTATGTCCTAACTATAAAAACTTAGAGTTACAAGAAATTATTAGTTTTATTTTTCTATATTTTACAGTTTTTTACGTTCCCTATAAAATAAAAAAAAGTCTGTAAATTTGAAGGTATTTTATTGTTAAAATGGAGGAACGCCTAATTTTTGGGTTAAAATATTGAGCTATTAATGTTACACACACTTTGTATTACTGTTGTATTGTGAATTTTTTCTGACTACATTCTAACAACAATTGATGAAGGACCTGGATAAAGTGACGAGGCCCTTTCTAAATTAGTTCCTTACATAGAGACCCTACTTCTGTATAATAGTAACCCTTTTTACTCGTACCATGTTGGAAATAAGCACTCGATATTCAAATTGAAATCAACTTTCTATGCTTACCTTAGATCTTTTCTTCTCCACCATGTTCCTGCTCCTTTTTACCTTGCTTACAAATTTACTAAATGCTATTTCTGCTGCTGAAAAAAAATTACTAAAAAATTACTAACAAATCCCAACTCCCTGTTCCCCCTGAGAGAGTTGATAAAGAAAACTTCGATATATCCCTGGCCCCCCTTGATCTTGTCATAGAGAACCCTTGTAAAAAACAAGTTACATGTAACATGTTTGCTAAAGGGAGCAAATAATGCCCTCTTACCTCTTTGCTAGTAACTGAGACTGTTTCGAATCAAAGTTCTGATTGAGCAAGACCTACCTACGTACTGAAAATGTGTTAAAGTATGTCTTTTGTAAAAGCTAGATGTGTGAATCAATTAATAAGAAGCAAATTAATGCAAATGTTGAAATTTTTTACCAAAATTCCCCTGTACTACTTGCTTACTAGCTCGTTAAGGGTTCTTCTAAAACCTTAAATACGAGCTTAGTGGTGCAATCTTCTTTCTAGGTTCACACAATTGAAGGTGCTTCGCTCTATGAACCCTACGTTTTACCTATTTGAGCGAGTCGCCCATTACCATGTGTAGATGACACCCTCACTACCTGCAGCCTCGATAACCATATCGAACCACCTCCTACTGGTGTCCCCCCTTGCTGCTGCAGCTTCCAAGATTTCCTCGTTTGATGCTATGTTAAAGTTTGATTTTAGGTTCTTACCTAATATACCTTAACGTTCTTTTTGTCAATCTTCTGTCTCGGCCCCCATTTTGAACCCCTTTGTGTGAACGATTCGAGGAGGATTTCGTGGATAAACCGCCTTTCTTTCGATGATATCTCGATATATTCATACTTACTCTGTAAATGTTTGAATGTGGATTTTTCCTCTTAAAACAAAAGGATTGATCCGTTCCTGATGCACGAACAAAGAACTAATGAATAATTTCTTTGACGATAGGATGGGTGGTTCCCGTCTGGGACTTTCCCTTCTGTTAACTTTTCGACTTGTGACAATCAGCTCCCTCTGAGATCGCCCTCTGGAAACGTACGTTTTTTACGATTCGACACGATTAACACAGATGGAGCCACCCGCGAAGAACCATTCTCTCGCTAAATCCGGTGATATACAGGGTTATTCACGCTATACGGCTCGGAATATTGTGGCCAAAATACGAGGTTTTCTAAAAATTTTTCTTTTGGGTTATATGGGGATCTATTATGGCTACTTTTTAAAATTATTTTCATATTATACAGAGTGTCCCAAAAGTGCTAAAAGTATCAAAGTTGTGTTTTTTTAAATGGAACCCCTTGTATATTGTTGCATTTTTGGATTCTCCGATCAAAATAAATGTGTGTTTTAATAAGGTTTACAATACCTAGCACTTACGGTTTTTGAAATAATTTAAATTTTGTAAAAATTTGGCCTAATTTTCATGTTTTAACCACTTAAGCAGTATTTAAGTTATGTAAGCGTAATTTACAGTGTAGTGTAATAATGGATCATACTTTATATCCCAATCATGAAAAACTTGCCAGCTTATACAGGGTGTGCAAAAATTAAAACTATTCAAATGAGGACTTTAAGTGGCTATAACTGGATTAATTTAAATGCAATGCCATATTTTTTAACTTACCAGGATATGTAGTTTTTAAATACCCATCGAATGGTACTAGGATGTTCATAGCTAAGTCTTCGCGTTTTTGCAGAATGCACTAAATAATGGCTCCTTGCGCCATTTGGCGTCTTTTAGTTCAAAGTTCCAATGTATCTAGTTGCCTATGATATTTCAAAATATCAGATAGTTAATTTAGTTTATTTTTTAGTTTAGTCTGCAAAGGTACTTTTTTTCTAGAGTGTGTAATGTACCCTCAGGCTACGCCTATGCCTATGCAATCCGTCCGATCATGTCCGTGATGACCATATGTTGGGAACCCATTTTCTTCCTGTAAGGGTTGCCCTGCATAAAGGAACTTTCACTCTTTTATCCTTATCAAGACAAAGGTCTAAATTCATCCATATTTGGTCAAAATCTTTACAGCTGCAATTCTCCGCAAATTCTCAATTTTTGCCTTTGTCTCAAGATACGGTTTAAGGGTTTAAAAAGTTACCAACTGTGGATTGACCCTGTTAATGGGTACCGATCCCCTGATTGGGTATTTAAGCTACCCCGAATCCCATAAACTCTCTATTACTCTAAAAATCCTCTCTAATGTCAAGATCATTTTAGTTTTTACCGATTAATACATAAAAGGAATTGTCTACAATACGCCTCCAACAACTCCACAGGATATGAAAACACGTATAAGAGACGCGTTTGAAACTGTTACTCCGCAAATGTTGTCCAGAATTAGCGGTGGTTTTGAAAAAAGAATTTGTAAGTGTTTGGAAATGAACGGTCAACATTTCGAACATCTGTAATAAATATTTTGTTTCCGTTTTATGTTATACTTGATATGTGATTTAGAACTTTGAACTAAAAGACGCCAAATGGCGCAAGGAGCCATTATTTAGTGCATTCTGCAAAAACGCGAAGACTTAGCTATGAACATCCTAGTACCATTCGATGGGTATTTAAAAACTACATATCCTGGTAAGTTAAAAAATATGGCATTGCATTTAAATTAATCCAGTTATAGCCACTTAAAGTCCTCATTTGAATAGTTTTAATTTTTGCACACCCTGTATAAGCTGGCAAGTTTTTCATGATTGGGATATAAAGTATGATCCATTATTACACTACACTGTAAATTACGCTTACATAACTTAAATACTGCTTAAGTGGTTAAAACATGAAAATTAGGCCAAATTTTTACAAAATTTAAATTATTTCAAAAACCGTAAGTGCTAGGTATTGTAAACCTTATTAAAACACACATTTATTTTGATCGGAGAATCCAAAAATGCAACAATATACAAGGGGTTCCATTTAAAAAAACACAACTTTGATACTTTTAGCACTTTTGGGACACCCTGTATAATATGAAAATAATTTTAAAAAGTAGCCATAATAGATCCCCATATAACCCAAAAGAAAAATTTTTAGAAAACCTCGTATTTTGGCCACAATATTCCGAGCCGTATAGCGTGAATAACCCTGTATACTAGTAAAATTAGTCTAGGCTCCCGCCGTCTTTTCGCTCAGGATTCGGACTAGTTAACGGCAGCGGCATATGTTGCTGCACCTCTTCGAGGGGCGTCGTGAACGGTCTCATCGGTGTTGGCCTCATTGATAATTCCTCCGTTTGCTCGCTCTCTGGGAGATGACTCCGACGTGTCTTATCGTCATTCTACCGGATCTAACAATTGAGTGCGAAGACCCCCACCAAAGAGGGATCGGTCGAGAGGCCGACTCCTCGTCAAACTACCTGGAGGATTTCTTCCTCGACGTAATTTTGCGTTGCATCTGTTTCTTTGCCAAACCTGGTGTCGTACAGTGTTGCCGGATTGGGCAAAAAATCCTAAATTTCAAAGAACCTTGAAATTTTTTTTTGAGATTCTGGGATGAAACTGCTGCTTTTCTATGAAATGAATTTGAAAAATTTTCAAATATTTCTCAAAATTCAAGTGAGCCCCCTTTATAACTCGGCCTACTTTTATTAAAACCCCATTCCGGCAATTTAAAAATGACCCATGTAAAATAAATACGTGAAATATTGTGAATCGGCAAGCTTTAAAGATAAAGAACTCTTGACTCACTCCTATCCAACGATTGACAAAAATATTAACGGTAGCATCAAATGCGTAAGAGCTTAAAAAAAATCACTTTTCGAATGGAAAGGCAAAGAATATATATTATAAAAATAATGGTGAAAATTATATAATTAAATGTGGAATGAGGTTTTAATCCAAGCAGCAACGAGGTACTTTATCTGAAAGGATAATTAATTTTGTGCCTCTGATAAGGTCTACTTGATGTATTTTGAAAACTCGAAATATACTTTGAATTCGTTTCGTAACGAGCGGAGACTTAATCTTAGAATCTCAAAGTAAAAATCTTACCTTTTTACTCCATTACGCATCTCCAGACCTCCCTAGATCCGTACGTCCTATAACTTCATTCGATCGTGGGAAAACGCCCTGAATAACGTTCCTTATGATGCGGCCGAAAATAACAGTAACAATAATAAGAATAATAATAGTAACAATGCTCCAACACTCTTTGTTATCTATTATTAAATGTTTACTTTGTTACTGTATGACTTGTGCGTTCGACAAATCCGTTGATGACGATGATTTTTCCAAAAAAAAAAATCACATAAACCCTAAAAATCTTCGTCCCCCCTTGGCGCTCGAAACTAACTAATATTAATGATTATATGTGCGTCAAATGTCAGTTTTGTGCCTTATGCGAAAATGTCCCCCCTGATGTATCGCAGGAAAAGTTTAATTTATTTCCGAAGCTCTGTCCTTATTCTGGGATAATTTTCTCAGTTCGATGAGATGTAATGAAAACTGAACCCTAGAACGCTAAACACCTATCTTTTCGAACGTGTATACCTCCTAATATAAATTCACTAATTCCCTAAGCTGAAAACTATTAAATTGTCGGAAAGAAAACAAAATGGCAACGCCGCTACCGCAAGAAATCATACACGCATAATCGGTTTCAGAATTATTGAGTTATTACGGACATCTAAACCCTAAAAGGCGACGCTGACCTCTAAGGCCTTATCGGTGCTGGTGCCCCATTTATGATTCCTCCGTTTGTCCCCGTTATCTGGGGGGATGATTCCGATATGTCTTGTCGTTGTCATTTTTTCGGATCTAAAAATAAGGTGTGAAGACCCCCAAAAAGAGGTCGGTCCAGAGGCCGACTTTAATGGATGCTGGAGGGTTAATTTACATTAACAAATAAACGTAAATTAACCCTTCGAACATCCCCTCATCATCTCCTTTGTACTCAATGTCGTAGAAAATTGATAAATAATAGCAACAATTGACCATCTCTCTCATCACCTTCTTTTGTTATAATTTTTACCTGTAAATCGACATTAACAAATTTCATTAAGCAAGTGGTAGAGAAATGCTCGAGTTATTAACAAAGTAATTTTAGTTTTAACAACTTCAAAATCATATTCGTATATATCTCTGTGTAATTAGTTTAAAGCGCTTCTCGTTTAAAAAAAAAAAAACGAAAAAAAATTGAAGAAACATTTTCCCCAATGGCAAATTGGCGCCTCCTAATATGAGCCGCTCCCCGTATAAATAAAAATAAACGTTTGTTATAACAAAAGAAGGTGAAAATTATTTCAATTTTCGGAGAGTGAGAAAAATGGCAACGTCGCCACAACGACTGATACAAAGCGAGGTAACGACAATTCTTAGGAAGAATTCGCCAAACGTTAAAGTGTTTAGTATTCACCTATAATGGATTTCTTTAAATGGCATTTTTTAAAGAAAACTATCTGATGAAATTCCGAAAATAATTATATTTAAGTTACATGTGCATCCTCTCACATAGACGAAATTCAAAATAAAATTTCCAAGATGCTGAAAGACGAAATCATAATACCATCACAATCTCCTTGGTCATCCCCGATATGGATAGTACCAAAGAAAATGGATGCCAGTAAAAAACAAAAATGGAGAGTCTCATAATAGATTACCGGAAAGTAAATGAAAAAACCATAGACGATAGGCACCCAATACCAAAAATATCAGATATTTTGGACGTTGTAGTTACTTCACCGCCCTAGATTTGGCTTCCGGGTTCCACAAAAATCGAGATGCACCCGAATTCAATGGAAAAAACAGCATTCAGTGTAAAGAACGGACACTATGAATATATCCGTATGCCGTTCGGACTAAAAAATGCGCCGGCAACCTTCCAAAGGGTGATGGACAATGTCTTGTATATATGGATGATATCATAAAATTTTCCACGTCTCTACAAGAGCACATCAATAACTTAAAAATGCCTAAAAAAAACTGGAATGAAAATTCAATTAGACAAATCAGAGTTTCTGCGTAAAAACATGGAATTGGGGCAGATAATAACTCCAGAAGGCATAAAACCAAATCCGAACAAAATAAATACAATAAAGAACTATTCGATTCCTAAAACGAGTAAAAAAATCAAATCATTTTCGGAACTAATAGGATATTATAGAAAATTCATTAAGGATTTTGCAAAACTAACAAAACCAATGACACGATGCCTAAAGAAAAATGAAAGGATCGTTCATAGTCCAGAATTCGTGAATGGTTTTGAAACTTGCAAAAACGTCCTAATGAACGACCCTATATTACAGTATCCAGATTTTGAGAAACCATTTAACTTAGCAACAGATGCCTCAAACTATGCCATAGATGCTATAGGTTTTATCCCAGGGGCCAGTGGGTAGCGATCTACCTATAGCATATGTTTCTCGTACCTTAAATTCCGCAGAGACCAACTATAGCACTATTGAAAAAGAACTACTGGCAATTGTGTGGGCTGTAAAATACTTCAGACCCTATTTGTTTGGGAAAAGATTCAGGATCATCAGTGACCATAAAACTCTATAATGGTTATTCTCCCTTAAAGAACCCAATTCCAAACTTGTAAGATGGAGACTAAAACTAGAAAAATATGATTACGAAATAGTATACAAAAAAATAAAACTAAACACCAACGCTGATGCATTATCCCGAATACACATCAATCATGCAGAAGAAAACACTATCCCAGAAAACTACCCAGACGACATCTCCCTATTAGTAAATCTTGGTCTTAATAACGACGAGTTAGAACCTCATTTAAATGCAGATGACATAAATGAAATAATCGACTCCTGGAGTAAAGACATTAATAAGGAAGCCACAGCTCCACCAGGCGTACAACTAACCTCAAACAACGCACGATTGACGAACGGATCAACGGTACATAACACCAATGACCAAGAAGAAGATAGCAATACTGTACATCCAAGCGTAGAAAAGCCTATAATAAGAGCACCATGTGTAGAAAAATGTGTCAATCAACACCAAACCCAGTTAATATTTATAAATAATAAACAAACAAACAAAAATCTCAAAGTTATAAAAGAAAAAAATATTTAATAAACCAAAATTAAGAATATTTATTAACCACAATAGTACGGAATAGGATATCTGCAATCTGATTAAAAATTGGTTAATTCCAAAGATCACACACTGCTCTTGCACTTCTTGGATAAAGATTTAGAACTCATAAATTTAAGTCTTTCAAAAATAATTCCTTTAAACTTTTTATATATAATAACTTCTTAACTGATGTAACAGACGTTGAAGAACAAAAAGTAAAAATTCAACTATATCGCGAATCAAAAACATCTCATAGAGGAATTCAGGAAAATTTAAAAGCAATAAAAAAATACTTATACTGGCCAAATATTGACAATAACGTACGACAATACATAAACACATGTGAAACTTGTCTGAAAGCTTTAAATATGAAAGGCATCCCAATAAGTTAATTTTTAAACCTACTCCTTTTAGGTGGATGAACCCTTTGACCACATATATTATATCGACGTTTACAAAGCCCATAGTCAATATTTCCTAACATTCCTAGATTAATTTTCTAAATTTAGACAAGCTTATCCAATAAACAGCGTTTCCGCAGTGAAAATCCTCAACAAATTAGTAATATTTATATAACGCACTTTGGAATACCTAGGAAAATCACTGTAGATAACGATCATGAATTCAAAAATAATCTTGTGCAAGAATTTTGTAAAACTCATAACATTGAAATACATTACACCACATTATACAACCTATCAGGCAACAGTCCTGTCGAAAGATTTCATTCTACTTTATCAGAAATAATTTTAACCCTTAAGAAAAATAAACAAAGAAAACGTAATAACACTAATGAATTACGCTCTTTTGTCTTATAATAATTCTATCCATTCCGTGACATAATATTCACCTTTCCAAATTGTTAGAGAGAAAATATCATACAAGAACCCTTTTGAATTAAATGAAGCGGACAAAATCAACGAATATATGCTAGAACACATTGAAAACCTTAAGACCTTACAAAAAGACGTAAATAACAAACTAATAAACAAACAAACACGATCCTTATAAAAAGCTAATAAAAACAGAAAAGAAAACGTCAAAATTAATAACAATAAGGATTTATACAGAAAAACGCATAGAAACAGAAACGAAAGAAAAACCAGAGATAGATACCAAAAACCAGAAAATCCAATAAAAATTTCAAATAATAAAATTAAGACAAAAAATAAAGCATATCATAAAAATTATCTGAAACCCCAACTATTTGTTTCAGGAGAAGAGAATCATGAATCTAACGACGATAACTGTGATTCTGATACTCCCCTCAGTATTTATCTTAAAGTTAAAACCCGTAGATAATCCCATCCTTCCCATATCATTAGGACAATCGAATATAATCACGTCCAGACATACATTCATTTATCATGTAAATACCACTAACATTTTATTAACTCTACACCAAATTAGGCATGTAATTAACCATTCTATGAAACATTCTATAATCTCAAATGACTCTCAAATTTCAAGTAAAACTGTTAACACTAGACGTAAGGTTGATTAATGCATGATTCTCTTAGAACACCTCACCCAAAGGATCGGTATCTTTAACATCACTAAAGAACTACATCGAACTAAGCGAGGTATATTCAACATCATTGGTAAAACCTCTATATGGTTATTTGGAACTTTAGATAACGATGATAAAACCTTCCTTGTCAACTATTTAAATAATCTAAAAAACAACAACAAAACTCTAGAACCAGATTTTAACAACCAGAAAACTTTCCTAAAGCCATTTTCAGACAGTTATATAAATAAAATTCAAAATATTAAATCAAGTCAAGATTAACTCAATTTGGAAATAAAACAAATATCGCAACAACTGGATATTGAGCAATAACACAACATAATTTTTAATATAGCAGACATGAGTTTTAGTCAACTTCTGAATGTTCAGCATATAATTGATAACATCAAGAATACAGTTACTTTTACAAAAATAAATATTTTACATCCATCTATTCCTCCTCTAAAAAATTAAAAAAATATACTATATATAAATTAAATGCCCTATATGGCTCTGAGAAAATTATTAAATTCAGAAATAAACTTAACTACTACAATTATTTTGGAACACAAGTAGAGGTAAAAAAAAAATTATATTATTCAAAATTCATATTCCAATCACGATGTCTCAATACAGATACCTCCATATGTACTTCGTCCCAATCCAAAATCAAATCATCATCCTAAATCATCCTTATCTACTACTCAACACCGAGAATTTTTGGATAACCTCCGAAGACTGTAACAAAATTGAAGATTGGTATATGTGTCAACAAAGCTATCTAGTCAAACAACAACCCTGCCTAGTTCGCCGAGGGAAAATGGAATGCTCCTGGGACCATGTCTTAGTAGAAAAAACCCATGTTCAGCAGATAAGTGGAAGTGACGTTCTAATCATACCCACCATACCGGACACAGTACAAACTTTCTGTGCAAATAATGGATTCCTCAAAATCTCGAAACCCACTATTATAACTTTGAAAAAATGTTATATCATAATTAATGGAAAGACATACAAGAAGGAAGAAACCACCAAAAAAGAATACATATTAGAGCTCCCGGTAGTAAACGTACCAAGATTAACAATAACAGAAAACACTCAGTTAACCCTCAAGAAAGTGAAGCTAGAAGACCTAAAAAGACTTCATCAGCTTTCCAACGCCTTACGATTGGAAACGTATTCCAAGAAGGGACCAAACACCCACCAATGGACAAACTCTTTGCTAATCTGTCTATTAGTTTCGTCTCTTGTATGTTTAAGATATCTATACAAAAATCACAAATTGAACTACTTCATGAAACAAACGCCACCACCTCAGAAAACCTCAGAAAACCTCGGAACCCACGTTTTCTGAACTTAAGAAGGAAGAAGTCATGTAGTCCACACTAGCCCATCCAATGACATTATCAATATATACCACTGGACTTTATATTGGACCTCATTAAGACCTCATCGATAGATAACTGTATAAAACCACCCTTAGAATAGTTAAGATTTTCATTATTCTCATAATATTCAGTTAAGTAGTTATGCTGTAAGTCTGATCAAGTTTATGTTATTTCTTGCAAGATAATAAAGTTGTTTTTAAATTCGTTTAAAAAAACCATTAATCGAAAAGAAGTAACTTAATTCGTGTCATAGGAATCCTTTCCCACGAGACTGCAAATCGAATATTTCCTTGGAAATTGCAGAGCCAGCAAACTTGCAATATAAATGGTTAGAATTACTAATTAAAGGAGCTTCTTGATGTTTAGACTTATAATAGAATATTGGTGTAGTATTCTCTGCGTTTTTTTTATCTTCTTTTCCTGGACTAAATCGTAACATGTATATTAATTAATACTGTTTTGTCATCTATGACTGTTATTTTTTACGCCACTATTTAAAATGTGTTGTTATGTTACAATTTTCAATTATTAAACTACCAACAAAAGGTTGGTGGATTATTTCAAAGACACGTTGTTGATACATTGTAGTAGCCACATAAATGAGAACCGTAATAAAGATGTATCAACTAATTTAATATAATGGAAATTTAAACACAAATTATTGTAATTTTACTTAAATAAATATTATCTTCCGATAAACATTTCTCACATTGTTAATAAAACAATACCCTAAGATGAAAAAAGCAAATTTCTCAGTCCAAATAAATGCAAAATATATGAGAACTCTTTGAAAGTATAGATGTGGTTGCTTTTGGAAGAATAAAAAAATTGTTAAATGATTAGGGCTCAAACCACCAGAAAGTCAGGCACATCCAGTTAACACTTAAAACGCAAGAAAGTCCAATTTTACTTATTCTAAATTGCAAGTAAAAATGATGGACCAAAGTTGACTGTACGTACCTTGGTGAAAGCCGTGGAGCCGTGGAAAAAGCCCTACTTTCTCAACCATCCCAGAAATTGAGGACCCAACCGATGCTATATCCCGAAGACTCTGAAGGATAATGATAGTTGCTTGCTCTAGTGGATAGTAGAATCTTTTTAACTTCGTCGGGGTAGAACGCGGCAGTATCACATGTTTTGGCTGTGGTTTCTGTGCACTAAAATAAGAGGAATAGTTATGGGTAAATCCCAATTACAGGGGAACAGTCGATTAATCAAAGCTCGATGAAAATAATGTGGTCCTCTATGAAAGACCTACTACTTTAGGACAATGTTAATGATAAGTTTTGATTGCGTTGGGAGGAAGGGAAATTTTATTATTAGTTCCCATATATCGGGAATAGGAAAGCACACATTTTGTAAACGAGGAATCGTTGAAAAACCCTCTAGGAATGAGTTTCATTTTTTTTCTTACCTCTTCTTTCTTGTTTCGTTAAATATTCTCTTAATCGATCGGGATGAAACCCTTTCTTATTTTTTGCTTCTCGGTTTTAAATGAGATTATATTTTTATTTCGGATCCAATAGTTGAAGTCAATTTCCACTTTTCTGCTAATGAAAAACAAACGACGAACTTTGCCGGTCCGATTTGTGGCGGAGCTGACAGCGGAGAAACTGTCATCTGTCAGGCTTGTCAATGTGACGTACACTAGGGTGACCTTTCGGTTCCCTAGGTTCTCCAGAACCCGGTGTAAAATCTTCCCCTAGCACTTCCGGCAGGTGATTCTAGAACATTCCGCCGGAAGGGTAGTAAAGAGCCTGGGTTAATCCGCACCTGCGCGGATCCCTTTTCTTTGTTCTAACAAGGGCCATCTGGGAACAACGAAAGACAAAAGGACTCCCTCCTGGTTCTCGACACGGACGGTTAGATTTCTAAGCATCGCGCTCCATATATTGTTTTCATTTTTCTTTTCCTTTTACAATCATTTGTGTTAACTAATTTTTACAATATATACATTTTGTTTATTTACATAAGTGCCCCCTCAATCCACAACCTGTCTTCATCCTGCAAGTACTACAACATTCTTAGTAAATACCCCAAAATCACCACCCTCTCCCCTACCCCGATCGACGCCAAGCACGCTGCAACGCACCAGATCCACACTAACGGCCCTCCCATCTCTTCTAAAGGCAGACGTCTAGCTCCTGATAAGCTTAAGATAGCCAAACAGGAATTTCAATATCTTTGTGATATGGGTATTTGCCGCCCTTCTAAAAGCCCTTGGGCCAGCCCCTTGCATTTGGTTCCCAAGAAGACCCCGGGTGAATGGAGACCTGTGGGCGATTATCGTCGTCTGAACGCAGCCACAGTTCCAGACAAATACCCAATCCCCAATCTCCATGACTTCACTCATTTCCTCGACGGGAAGACGATCTTCTCCACCTTAGACTTGGTGCGTGCCTATCATCAGATCCCGGTCTCAGAAGAGTCAATCCCCAAAACGGCCATCATAACTCCCTTCGGCCTATTTGAGTTCACAAGGATGCAATTCGGTTTGAGGAACGCAGCACAGTCCTTTCAAAGATTTATCCATGAGGTACTTGGAAATCTTGAATTCTGTTTTCCTTATATCGATGATATCCTCATTGCATCAACTGACGAGGCACAGCATCAGGAACACCTCAAGTCTGTTTTCACTCGTCTGCAAGAGTTCGGGTTAACTATCAACCTCGATAAATGCACCTTTGGGGAAACGCAGGTAAAATTCTTAGGCTACCTAGTCTCCGCACAAGGCTCCACGCCACTTCCGGAAAAGGTAGCTGCCATCTCCAATTTTCCTGTCCCTCAAACAGTATCGGAGTTGAGACGTTTCCTTGGCATGCTTAATTTCTACAGGAAATGTATTCCTAAGGCCGCCCATCATCAAGGCATTCTCCACACCATGCACAATAACTGCAAGCGGAATGACAAGACACCATTAGTCTGGACTGAGGAAGCACTGGATGCATTCAAACAATGCAAACTGGATCTAGCGAACGCCGCCTCTTTGGTTCACCCTAGTTCCACAGCTCCAATCTCCCTCACAGTCGATGCATCAGACTACGCAATGGGTGCCGTCATTGAGCAGTTCGAAGATAATTCTTGGAAACCTCTAAGTTTTTTCTCTCGAAAATTGTCAGACACCCAGAAGAACTTCAGTACTTATGATCGAGAATTACTCGCCATTTATTCGGCAATCAAATATTTCCGATATCTTCTTGAAGGCAGACCCTTCAGCATTTTCACTGATCATAAGCCACTTACCTTCGCATTTTCACAGAAGTCTGACAAAGCTTCTCCAAGGCAAATTCGACACCTTGACTTTATCTCTCAATTTTCCACAGATATCATACATATCAGTGGCAAAAACAATATTGTGGCTGACACCCTCTCAAGAATTAGCCCCATTTCCTGTCCCCAATCCATTGACTATGAAGCCCTTGGTCGTTACCAGTCTTCTGACCCTGAACTACAAGAGATACTCAAAAATCAACAAGGAACGTCCTTACACCTCGAACAGTGTAACGTACCAGGTTCTGA
Organism: Euwallacea fornicatus; assembly: GCF_040115645.1. Lineage (NCBI taxonomy): Eukaryota > Metazoa > Arthropoda > Insecta > Coleoptera > Curculionidae > Euwallacea > Euwallacea fornicatus. Next base: position 83,173 of record NW_027096089.1, on the reverse strand, counting down.
CATTCTGATCTTCTGCGATGACAACGGTCCCAAAATCAGACCATTCATCACACAGAATCTCAGAAGATTGATTTTCAACAAGTCCCACAATCTCTCACACCCAGGCATCAGGAGCACAACCAAACTTATCTCTTCTCGGTTCGTTTGGCCTGCTATGAATAAGGACATCCGTAACTGGACTAAGGCCTGCATCGATTGCCAGAAGGCTAAAGTACACCGGCACACTCTAACTCCTTTCAAGCAGTTCCAAATTCCAGATGCTAGGTTTCAGATCGTTAATATAGACATAGTTGGTCCATTACCCTCTTCTAATGGGTTTGTGTATTGTCTAACATGCATCGATCGATTCTCGTGTTGGGCTGAAGCATTCCCCATGAAGGACATGACGACTGACACAGTTGCCAAAACCTTCTACAGCAATTGGATTTGCAGATTCGGGTCTCCACAAAAAATCGTCACAGACCAGGGACGACAGTTTGAGAGCTCACTTTTCGCATCTCTAGCGGTACTATTGGGCTGTGCACGAGCACGTTCCACTCCATACCACCCCATGACTAATGGCAAAGTGGAAAGGTGGCACCGAACTCTCAAGGCAGCAATAATGGCCTACGCAACAGAACGTTGGACGGAGGTTTTACCGACAATCTTGCTGGGGTTACATGCTACCTTGAGAGACGAAATTGGTGTTTCGCCAGCAGAGATGCTTTACGGAGCCCCCTTACGTCTACCTGGAGAATTCTTCGAATCTGTACAATCCAATGTAGACCCCACCTCTTTTGTCGCTCAATTAAGACAGAAGATTCAACTCCTGCAACCTGTCCCCTCAAACAACCACAGTACACGGAAGATCTTCATTGCGCCGGAAATGGATACCTGTACGCACGTATTCGTGCGCAACGACGCAGTGAAGAAACCGCTCCAACCTCCTTACGAAGGTCCCTTCCCTGTAAAAAGCCGGGCTGATAAGTACTTCACTATCCGGATCAACCAAAGGGAAGTCAACATCTCGAAGGATCGCCTCAAGCCGGCTTTTATCCTAGCTCTAGACCCTACCTCCCATGACCACACCTACACCAACCTCAACCCCCTTCACAATCCAAGCAAGAAGCGGGTACGGTTTGCTTAGCGCCTGTGATCCATGCTAAAGCCTATGGCACGAGCAAATTTAAATGTATTGTAGTAGCCTTAGGTCTCCTAGCATTAAGTTTATCTGTATTTAAGTTTAATACTCCGTATCTGGGAGGGGAGTATTGTGGCGGAGCTGACAGCGGAGAAACTGTCATCTGTCAGGCTTGTCAATGTGACGTACACTAGGGTGACCTTTCGGTTCCCTAGGTACTCCAGAACCCGGTGTAAAATCTTCCCCTAGCACTTCCGGCAGGTGATTCTAGAACATTCCGCCGGAAGGGTAGTAAAGAGCCTGGGTTAATCCGCACCTGCGCGGATCCCTTTTCTTTGTTCTAACAAGGGCCATCTGGGAACAACGAAAGACAAAAGGACTCCCTCCTGGTTCTCGACACGGACGGTTAGATTTCTAAGCATCGCGCTCCATATATTGTTTTCATTTTTCTTTTCCTTTTACAATCATTTGTGTTAACTAATTTTTACAATATATACATTTTGTTTATTTACATAAGTGCCCAGCCTTTTCTACAACCTCCACAAACTCAAGTCGGTTATTGAAAGCGCCTTACACGAAAACCCCACGCGCACCAATCACCGACAGATTACTGACACGTAAATGTCATAATTGTCATTCGATATGTTTGTCGGGTTAGCAGTCGTAGTGTTTTCGCTGTCCGACCTTAGTTTATCTTTAGGATGTAGAGTAGTTTTTAGGTACTAGTAAATATGTATATGTCGGAGATTTATTAGTCCTTAAGTGATAAAGTGTAATATTACTAGCTGATAATATGACGAAGGGCAAGCTGACAGGGCCACCTTAAGGAAAAGCTCTGTCGAACGAGGTCGCCACCATCAAGGGCGAAATTGAGAGGCCATGTGTGCGGGCCTTCGTGGGAAACAGGGACTAGCAAGTACCTTACCCCTCGGATTCGAAGGACTCGCGAGATCTGGAAAACGAGAAACCGAAAAGGGACAGGCAGATTAGATTGGCAATTGACGAGAAGCGTTCGTGTAGTAACGAATTCGTTAGTTTTGCACTTTTTCTATTCTTGCTTTTAAAAGTGAACTAAATACTTTATATCATCATGGAAAACCTTCCTATTGATGATCCGACATATATTTAAATAGTACACAATAAACTAAGAAAACTTATGATTATAAAATTTTCCAGTTTATAGTAACAGGATTTTAATAGTCGATAGATCTTTTCTTAAGATGAAAATGTTATGTAAATATATATTGAAAACGGCTCAGTTTTTGAAATACAGGATGGCAAATTTAACTTTTTCTTTTCATTTTTTTTAATAATTCGCGCAAATATTAAAATATAGCCATGAAATTTGATATTATGGGATTTTTCGCAGGGCCGAACTTATTTTTGTTAAAATTTTCGTCAAATTTACAGAAAGCGCCATATGCAACGTACTAGTGAACGTTGAAATGATGATAACTTTTTTGTGCCTCTTTATGACAACTTTTTTCTATTCAAAATAGATTCCCTGTTTATTCTTTCCTAAGAAAGGTACTCTTGTTGTAAATTACTAAAAGTCACTATTTTTGAGATATTTTGAATTTAATCCCTAGTGTTCGGCTTGCTTCTACAGGGGAATTGTGATTGAATAGTAAATAGTTTATTTCGCCAATTTTTATATGATTAATAAATGTTTCTTACTTCATTTAACAACGTTCTTAATATTATGACTATTACATTTAACATTATTTATTTACCATTTAACATTTTAATATTTTAGAACGAAATTAATACCAAACACTTTTTAATTGTTATTTAATACAAAACATAAAAGTAATCATATTTCAATTTATCTAAAAATTACTGGCACATGGTCCCATATTTTAAAAATTGAAATGAATAATATTAACACGTTAAAATCTCTAAATAAAATAAATACATAGCACCGAAAATACTAACTGAGATTATTGAAGCGGAACTTGAACTGGTTGTCAAGCCACTGTCATAACTAGCAAAATTAACACTAATAAAAACACTGCTCCCCGAAGACGTACAGCAACATATGCCGCTGCCGTTAACTGGTCCGAATCCTGAGCGAGAAGACGGCGGGAGCCTAGATCAATTTTAGTAGTATATATCGACGCGAGAGGATGGTTCTTCGCAGGTGGCTCCATCTGTGTCAATCGTATCGATTCGTAAAAAACGAACGGTTCCAGAGGGTGATCTCAGAGGGAGCTGACCGTCACAAATCGAAAAGTTAACGGAAGGGAAAGTCCCTGACGGGAATCACCCATCCTTCCCTCAAAGAAATAATTAATTCGTTCTTTGTTCATGCATCAGAAAAAAATAAATTCTTTTGTTTTAAGACGAAAGATCCAGATTCAAACATGTACAGAGTAAGTAAGAATATATCGAGATATCGTCGAAAGAAAGGGAGTTTATTCATGAAATTCTCTTCGAATCGTTTACACAAGGGGTTTCAAAATGGGGGCCGAGACGGAGGATCAACAAAAAGAACGTTAATGTATATTAGGTAAGAACCTAAAATCATACTTTAACATAGCATCGAACGAGGAAATCTTGGAAGCAGTAGCAGCAAAGTGGGACATCAATAGGAGGTGTCTCGATATGGTTATCGAGGCTGCAGGTAGTGAGGGTGTCACCTACACATGGTAGTGGGCGATTCGCTCAAATAGGTAAAACGTAGGGTTCATAGAGCGAAGCACCTTCAATCGTGGGGACCTAGCAAGAATTAAGGTTCTCAAAGAACCCTTAATGGGCAAGTAAGCAAGTGATACAGGGAATTTTTGGACAAAAATTTCCACATTTGCATCAATTTGCTCCTTATTAATCAGTTCACACATTTAGCATTTACAAAAGACACGCTTTGACACATTTTCAGTAGGTAGGTAGGTAGGTTTAGCTGGATCAGAACTTTGACTTAATAGAGCTTCAGTTACTATCAACAAAGAGCTAGGAGGGCATTATTTGCTCCCTTTAGCAAATATGTTACATGTAACATGTTTTTTACAATGGTTCACTTTGACGAGATCAAGAGGGGCCAGGGATACATCAAAGTTTTCTTCATCGACTCTCTCAGGAGGAAAAGGGAGTTGGGATTTGTTAGTAATTTTTTTTCAGCAGCAGAAATGGGATTTAGTAAATTTGTAAGCAAGGTAAAAAGGAGCAGGAACATGGTGGAGAAGAAAAGATCTAAGGTAAGCATAGAAAGTTGATTTCAATTTGAATATCGAGTGCTTATTTCCAACATGGTAAGAATAAAAAGGGTTACTATTATACAGAAGTAGGGTCTCTATGTAGGGAACTAATTTAGAAAGGGCCTCGTCACTTTATCCAGGCCCTTCATCAATTGTTAGAATGTAGTCAGAAAAAATTCAAAATACAACATTAATACAAAGTGTGTGTAACATTAATAGCTCGATATTTTAACCCAAAAATTAGGCGTTTCTCCATTTTAACAATAAAATACCTTCATATTTACAGTTTTTTTTATTTGATAGGGAATGTAAAAAACTGTAAAATATAGAAAAATAAAACTAATAATTTCTTGTAACTCTAAGTTTTTATAGTTAGGACATAAAACGCATTGTTTATAGTTGTTTGTAGAATGGATTTTTTTCTCAATTTTTTTAGCATTTTAAATATATATTATTTTTTTATTGTTTAAATAAATTGTAATGTGTTTGTAATATGTAGGGTTACTTCTCTGTTCATTTTATATAGCTATTTTAATAAAAATCATTTTTTACCACAGGTTAGTTCTATATTTCAGTTTCTTCACTATATTTCAGCAGAAAGTTCTACATAGGGAGAATTTTACTTGTATATTATTATTTTTTTAGTAAACATACACATTCATACACTGTGACTCATTTGTTTTGGGGTTAGTCTGTAAAAAGTTTATAAATCTTACGATTCAGTCCGGTTATTTTAAAAATTATAGATCTCGATAAAGTGCACATTTTCATAAAAAATGGCCTGGTCGATGTACTATTCAAGGCCTACTACGACAATTTCTAGGAGCAAAAATTTTAATAAATCGCTAATATGAGTTATTAAAATTTTGCTCCTAGAAACTGTCGTAGCGGACCTTGAATTTTATATCAATCAGGCCATTTTTGAAGAAATTGTGCAGTTTATCGAGCTCTATAATTAAAAAAAAATCTAGGCTAATACGCACAATTAATAAAACCTGTTTTTTTTTTAAATAAAACTAATGCAAGTTAGGACACACGTTTATATGACCATTTTTTCATAAAATACAAGGAACCACCTTTCAAAATTAATGACATCACTTAAGTTGCATCCAACATGTATATTTCTTTTAATATTTATTTACAGTGTACTTCCTAAAGGTAAGGAAAATGCTTTGTTTCCTAGATACAAGGTGATAAATGTTTTATACGAAATTTATCAAAACCTACAGCTACAGTTTCCCACTGGATTATTTAAAATTAATTAATTTTAAAATTTCCTAAAACTGTTGAATAATAAAATACTCTAAATTACTCAGAGAACAATCCAGCCCCTAAACTTTCACCTATTATTATGTAGGAAACACACTGTAAATACACATATTTTATTATGGAGGTAAGATCATCTACATCATCACCAAAACATAAAAAAATATAATTATAATAAAGAAAAATTTTAATTCCCTTCTTCATTCCTTTAAATATTTGCATCGACGTAAGAAATAATTCCGTACACATACATAATTTATTTTTTGTAATGGCACAAATGTTGGTATAAGCCTTTTTAGATTAACCAAAGGATATAAAAAAAAAGAGGAGGATACGACGGTAGGAGTAGCACAAAGACAAAAGAAACAATAACAACAACGTAGCAACATAGCTTCGAGACTTTGAGGTGGATAAGGATTTAAACAAGAACAGAAATCGTCGTTGTTAAACATACAGAAGGATAACGAGGATAACGTAGAAGTAAGAAGAATTGGAGAGGATTTTCTCATAGCCGATTCACGTTACGTACAGATAAGAGATACTCTAGGTACAAGATCATTCACGCCATTTGACAATAAGTTTTCAATAATTTCAAAATTCATTTCCAGATCAAAGTATCAATTGAATTTTGAATAACGTAACATAACATTTTGTAAAAATGTAACTTTAATACTTTAATGTCTCTAACGTTCAAGTTAGCTAACTAGCTAGCAATTAAACTAAATTGGAACTTTTTGAAATCTTCGTATTTCGATTACAAAACATTCTGTGGGGTATCGTATAGCGTAAATGACCCTGTACTTTATTTTGTATAGTCATAGTAGAGGGATATTTTATATGGATCGTCTGTACCATTACGGTACATAGAGGGTGTTTTTTTAAGGGATGGCAACAAATTAAGTTGGCGAATCAGGAACTTATTTGAAGATATAAACCTCAAGTGAAAGCACCTACATAGTTTCCAAAATTTATTTATTTTTCACTTTTCACGTTGCACACACACGTACCTAACTAACTAAAACCCTTCTATATACCGTAAACATCGCTATTGGGTTTATTCGTTGTATATTAAGGTTTTAGTTTTTTATTTTCTTATTTGACAGGGAAAAGAAAGATCCCTAATTATTAAAATATCTAAGTATCTAACGAAAATAAAATAATTATATGTAACGAACAGATCCAATTTTATATACACAAGGTTCAGCACAATTAGCACAGGCCACACCATTGCTATCTTTTAAAACGCATAAACGTCTTTTCGGTTTTCGGAAGTATCGATGAGAAAACGAAATTTTGCTTCGCGTCACAGCTTGGACGAAATAAAACGCCACATCTTTATTTTACTTTGCGTGCAAATAGAATGATTTACCAAAGTCCCAGGTCGTAGGGATTACACATTGCCGGCCGCATCATCATCACAACTCTGCCGAATCACCCAACGAGTTACGTTAGGTTCTTTTGTAACTTACTTTTTAAAAAATAAATAAAAATATAATTTGATAATACGATTTATTGATTCATACACGTTTTTCACTATCTTCAAGAGGATGTCTAAATAACTATCTAATGCTAATTGCCCTGAGCTTTTATAATAAAAAGTCACTGAGTTTGTAGAATCTGGAGCGTGTTATTGTTTTTGTTGACAACACGTGGGACATATGTTATTAGTTTACAGAGGAAATGGTCATATAACTAACGAATAATACACAACAAATAAACAACCACCACCAATCGTTTTCTTGTACTTTTAGATTTGTTTTTTGGAAACTAGAAATTTTATTTTGCTTCAATCCTGAAACTTTAAAATAGAACGAAACAAATCGCGCATCTCCGCCGAAATAAGAAATTAAGGGCGATTAATGAAATCAAAAAATTATCACGGAATTAACATAGCACGGCACACATACCATAAATAATTAAAAATGTTGACAATACCATCCTCAATTGTTTCGAAGACACTATCGAGCGTTTTTTATAACTGTTTTTTGTTAATTATTTAACATATTTCAAGTTAAAAATCGTGTATTGAAAAATTCAATAAAAAAAATTATATTTATTTCCAAACGAAGACCAAGTTACAACTGACTCTTACTAAATCATTTGAATAAAGTTAACTCTATCGAGTATAAATTGAGTTCCCAGCGAAATGCAAGTTACCAGTTTTATGGGAACCGGCGTCAGTTTTTTTACTCTCCAATATTGCTCAAAACGAAAACGTCGAAAACTCTGCTTTCGTTCATACAATTGTACGATTGTAAATCGTGACGCCTTCGCCAAGTTGAGAACCGCCACCTACGACCGAAAAAAAATTAAGCAAACGTAAACTTGTGACCAGTTACGTCGTTTATGGGGTTTAGAAGATAGGAATAGTGTGGGGCCCATAGCAGTAATGGGACCATCCTCGCATAGGATTTTTAATTTACTTTTGGCCACCAGTGTAGATCGGTGGATAGGTTCGAATATACATAATCCAAATTTATTCTGCAATGTCTTTTTTAAAATTATTTTGCAAATTTTCGTCATTTTTTAAAATATCGGCCTTAGGTGATTTTATACGAAATAATTTCATTAGTCAATTCGATTAAGTTAATTTCTTTTAACTACAACTATTTGCGGTTTTCAGAGACATTTTTTAAAACGAAGAAGTAGACAAATTAACGTTTTCAAATACTCCGGTTCCAATTTATTCTTATGTTTTAAACAAAAGTTTCTCTAACGTACACTCTTTCAAACGATACAAAGTAAAAGGATCTATACAAGTGATAACATAAGTAGGGGGTTTTGCTTTTAACACGACACAGACCTTAAAAAACTAAGCAATATTTTTACATAACATTTTTTCGAAATTTCAAAAACCACCGAAATATGCGCCTAAGAAAGTTATAATAAGTAATACAAGTTTAGCTGCTACTCATTCCGGGACTGGGACTGGCTACAAAAGGTGTTCGAAATTGTCTCCATTGGTTTCATTTGCAAAAACATTAAATGTTTTTTGCGTTTTTGCAATTATAGCTGATAATTTTTTATGGGACATTTTATTTTTTTTATGTTGAATTACTCTTTTATGCAGGAACGAATTTACATTTAATACAAAAACGTATTAAAACTCATCTGGGCATATTTCGTGTTTTTTTGAAATTTTGAAAAAATGTCACATAAAAATATTGCATAGTTTTTTTAGATCTACGTCGTGTTAAAAGGAAAATCCATACTTACGTTATACTTCGTATATTATGACAAAATTATAGTTCACAAAACTAACAACAAAACGAAACGTTCTTTTGCTCTTAATTCGTTTTTCACAAGGAGATAAGCGAGATTGAATTTAAACAATTATTAATTATTTTAAAACTTAGCGTTAGTTCTCGTTTAAACAATACTACTATTAATTAATTTTATTTTCAAAAAGATATCATCCTCCGTGGCTATTATATCAAAAATCAAGGGACTTTGCATAAGGATAAATAGGGTTACATAGATTCGAAACTAATGTATCTACGTCCGTTCGAAAATTTTCTATCTCTACTAAGCACCAGGGTGTTTGCCAGGAAATAGTAGTACAGCATACGGAATGGGATACGAATGGAGTTTATTCTGAATCGATTTAAAACCAATGGTACTCGTACAGATACCCAGTGTGTGGTATAGGTTTTGGCGATAATTGAGTTTTTTAATTGATCGTCCCGTTATCATTCAAAAATTATCGAAGTGCAGAGGAACAAGCCCTTTTACGACAAAATTGTAGCCAAGGTTTTTTTTATGACGTGCGAATACATTGTTTAAATAATTTACGCCATAAAATCTAAAAAGGCTTCGTTATTTACGGAGAATTTTGTAAACACGATTTTCCTAGTCAGTAATACAACAAACAGAGGAATTAAATTCAAACGTGGATTTTATTCAAATTTGTATAATTCGCACTAAATAAATATTAACGGGTGGATACTACAAAATAATAATTTATTTTCCAACGTATAGACAATATTCGTAAATAAGTCATCGATTATTTATAACGATCGAAACGAGAACCAACCACCATTTTCAATCGTCCACACATTGGTGGTGGTGGTGGTGAGTTTTATTTCTCGTTGACTCGTCGCCAATCGACACGGAACAGCAATTCTATTAATTCTGGCGATCGTAGGTTCTCTATTTCGAATCTCGTCCCGTTCACACATATATAAGCAGGGACTTCCAGCGAATACACACGAATATATACGAATATACACGCAAGTAAGAAACTATAAAAAGAAAGAAAATCTAAAAACCTCGAATATCCGGAAACACAATAAATGGCTCGTTTAAGTTTTGGCGAATGCGCCGGGAGGTGGTACTTAAAAGTATTATATTAAAATGAAGAGTTCCTAAAATATTTCTCTATTGACATTTTCTAACAACAGAAAGAGACGAATTTAAGGAAGTTCATAAGATATTTGAATAAACACAAATTCAAGCGTTCAGATAAAATCATCGACTTTTGAACTTGACTCATTGCCATACTACAAATTAGGAAAATCACATTAGATTATATTGTACATTTTTCGAGATGAAAAGGCTTGTCAAATTTCGTTCCAAAGCAGCAGCAGTATAATTTTATGAATAAGAAAAGTCGCAACCTTTTCGTCCGACACCATATCAATTTATAACGACCTCCTCTGGTATACCACCCAACGTAGTATCCCACACTACCACCTACCTAAATACCTCGTACATTAGATAAAAATATATATATTGTAAAACTGGCTCGTACAACACGCTCGATTAAAAGATTTGACAGTCAGTCATTTTGGAAGCACTCCGTATAAACATTTATATGCATATTAACATAAGTCACATAAAGGATGTTCTTTTTTTTTAAGAATGGTAAAAAGTTTAAGGAGAATCGGGAAAAGCGAAATTAAACTTCAACATCTCGCAAGTAAAAGTGGAAGTAACTTAAGTCGTGCTTTTACAAGAAGTTTTTATCTCAAAATAAGTTCAAGATTAACCGATTTGATTTTTTACCATCTAACACAAAAAGGAGCACCCCGAGTATTAATTAAAATTATTAATCGATCACTTTGGCAATTTATATATTTTTTGTACAGGGTGTCCTCGAATTACGTGGCCAAAATAATACCGCAGATTGTTTGAGTGAAAATAAGTCGATTTAACTAAACTTCCCTCAGTCTAAAAGTTGATAATTATGGAGCTACAGGGTGTTAAAGTTGAAAAAAAAAATCACATTTTCTTTAATATCTTTCGATTTCTTTGAGTTAATTTCACAAAATTTCATATTTGAGGGTGTTTTAGGATACGAAATTTAAATTTATTAACGATTTAGTTGTTTCTTCTAGAAGGCGCCACAAGCGACCATTAGGACACATTTAAATCTCTGTAACTTTTTCGTGCCACGGTGTATATTATTTTGGTATTTAAAAACCTTTTTCCCTACCTTTTATACTTAGAAAAGGTATACTTTATTGACGTCGCTAGAAGCAACGGTTTTGGAGAAAAATGCATCTAAGCCTGATGATGCATGCAAATTACCTTAAAATTATTTTCCGTTAAAAAAAATAAAGTTTTTCAAAAATAATTATTAGTAAAGGTATAACAATAAGTTTTCAAAATCAGATATTATTAAATAGAAAACAAAAATAATAATTAACAAAAGTCCATAAACTAACAGCATATCCACCATTTCAGAATAAGTGAATTTATTGGCCATACTTATGGATATTTACAGGAACAAGAAGCGAAACTGACAAGAAAAACTGAGGGCTAAATAAAAAAACTGACATTTGAGAAACAAATTCAAGTTTTAAAATGTCAATTAAAGACATAGCCAATTGAGTTATTTACTTAAAAGCGCTAACGCAAATATGCAGCGCATTAGAATTGTGCGTTTTTCTCCAAAACCGTTGCTTCTAGCGACGTCAATAAAGTATACCTTTTCTAAGTATAAAAGGTAGGGAAAAAGGTTTTTAAATACCAAAATAATATACACCGTGGCACGAAAAAGTTACAGAGATTTAAATGTGTCCTAATGGTCGCTTGTGGCGCCCTCTAGAAGAAACAACTAAATCGTTAATAAATTTGAATTTCGTATCCTAAAACACCCTCAAATATGAAATTTCGTGAAATTAACTCAAAGAAATCGAAAGATATTAAAGAAAATGTGAATTTTTTTTCAACTTTAACACCCTGTAGCTCCATAATTATCAACTTTTGGACTGAGGGAAGTTTAGTTAAATCGACTTATTTTCGCTCAAACAATCTGCGGTATTATTTTGGCCACGTAATTCGAGGACACCCTGTATATCAAAGCAATCAGTCAAATCTTCGAACAAAGTGTTCTGCAAGCCATAGTTTAGATTAATCATTATCCGGGTTAATCATTGTTCAGGTTAAGCATTGTTCATGTTAGTCATTATTCGTGGTAGCCACACGTATGTATATAGAGGGTTCGCCATTTATATCTGTTCTCGGTCACGCCATTCGACGAAGTTTCGATTTACTTAATTTAGAAAACGAATACATAAAACTGTTAATTTAAACACCAGTCGATCCGAAAAGAGTTTATTATATTTTAAGTTCTGGTTACATGAAGCGGTAAAAATGAACTGACTAACACTAATGTCTTTTGATTAAAAAGGCAATCGGCGATGCTGACTCTGATTATTATTCGTCGTCTAAGAGAATTGACTCTAAGCAGAATCAGCGTGGAATAACAAGAATAAATCACGCCAAATAGCGATTAGATATGAAAATAAAGGCTCAAATATTTTCTTAATCTAATTCCATTTTAACAAAAACAAATTTTATACCGATGAAAGCATTTGCCACATCAAAGTAATTTCTCCAAAAATGCAAACTCAGAAAGAAAGATCACAAAACTGGTGTTTCTTGAACTTTTGAAATTCGTTTTTGTAAATTGATAAATGAAAGTCAGAGGTGATAGAAAACTTTAAAACATTCTTGTAATCCACCATACTTTTTTTTGCACCAGATGGCAAATTTTCAAGTAGCCGCAACTCATTGTTTTTATTTTAAGTTACTCACGATTTTTCCCAAAGATTTGTAAAGTCATTTTTAACTTTGTGTCGATTACCAATGACATCTTTTCATTTGATATTCACAGCCAAGAAGGTATTTACAAAATATCAATTATAACACAGCAGGCATTATTTTATAACCTGACAGATTTATTATAGCAGGCTTTGCTTCTATTTAACAAAAGCACAAGTAACTCGATTTATCAAGTCATTATGCATTATTAGTCACCACGTATTTCTACTTCGTCAACTTTCATCTAAAATTATTTTTTTACAAAACTAATTATTTTGTGAGTTCTGAAGGTTCATTATAAGATAACTTTCAAAACCGTAATGTTTGAAAAAAAATGTTATTGCAAATCGGCAGAGAATGAAATATTACATTAGAAAGACATAAAAAAAACTATGGGTTGCCATTTAAAAAAGTAGGAATTTATGCCGTTCAGCGAAAGCCGAACACCCCACATTAACGAAAATATTATTAAATCACACAGCTTTCTAATATAAAGAAGTACAATACTAAAGTTTTCATATCGATATTTTGATATTTGATACAAAAATACCAGAAACCGAGCTCCGACTAATGGCGAACTTTGTATACACAGGGTCATAGGCCCAACTCGTTCATTAAAAGATTATTAGGATGTAAATGCAAAATTAATCCAGAATTTGAAAATTGGACATTAAGTTAACTTGAATACAAATTTTCAACTTCGGGTTACTTCCGGTTTGATCAGAAATAGTTGTCCTGGCTTGCCTATTTCAAATGGGGTCTCTAGTATATTAATTTGTTTTTAAATTCTACGTAACATTTTCGGTATAAAGTCCCATATTTAGATTCCTTATCATTTTTGAAACATTCAATCTCGAATTAGAAACGTGTCTTCGTAACGATCAATTTTCAATTTGTGCAAATATCCACAGGTATAGTAAACACGAACGAAACATTTCGCAAAACGTCAATACAATACATAATCTTTAGTTTACACTCTTGACAATTATAGGTTTTAGTATTGCAGTACCGTTCCTAACATTTATATATATTTTTTGAAGTTGTAAAAGTGAATTTTTTAAAACGAAACACCATTCATCTTAACTTCAAACAATCGTAACTAGAAAATTTAATTCTCGATCAAAGCTTATCATCAGAGTTACCCATGTCGTTCCAAACCATGGTTCGAAATAATTAAGTTTTATTATTTGAATTTGGTAATAACTTTGTTTAAAAAAAATAACTTTAATTTGCGATAGGTAACGTATTATTTATTTTTCGAATGTCAACTAGTACTTTCAAACAAAATTGAATTACTTTGAAAATTATTTAGATTATAAAGAGTTTGATGTTGAACGACATTCCTTACTACTGCAATAATAACCTACATAAATAGGAACTAAATGTAAACTCAAGACTGCAGATACAAGTAATTTTGAAATGGATCATTACGGAAGCTTGTTTTTAATTCCAGATCAAATATCTAAAAATGGCGAAAGCGCCGGGTTTGGGATATTATACTGAAAAAGAGTAGGTAGGAAATGTATCACTCAGGATCGACAGCTATTTAAAACGTTTAAACCGGAAATGATAGAAAGTTGCAAACATTAAAAGAAAATAGTAAACACAGTAGAAAGAACTTTATTGGACATTTTCAAATTCGTATCACATTTAGATTTCAACAAACCAACAAACTTTTAAGGGACGGGTTGGGTGAGAATAACCCCTCCTCATATAAAGGGCGAATCTTAAATAGGAGTTTTCTTTTTGACACAAATCGTTAGGTTAAATTTATTAGAAATCTGAAATATAAAAAACAACTTAATTATGCGCAAGTCTTCGATTATTATTTCTTATTATTAGTCATTGTAGGGTCAACTACAAGTGTTCAAAATCGTCTCGACCTATATACCTGTCATCATATATATGTCGGCGCCATCATAAATTTAGCGAATACCCCTAAGTAGACAGGCTCTGTGTATTGGTACGACCCTATGTAATCGATCGGGGTTCTGGGTTTTCTCGCTATTCTGTTGAAACTAAACCATTCATGTTCTTTATGATATGACTTCCAGGAACCCCAGGAATAAGGGACGCACTTGTTTTTAACACGCAAGGGGGGCAAAACGGGGCCAGGGGACGAAATGAATATTGTGTGACAGAGTAGTAATTATCGAGATTTTGGGTGGTAGAGGTCTGGCTCCGGATTGTCATGTCTCTCATCCTTTGATTTGATTACTATACGGTTTACCTTTGGTGCAAGCGATTATTGCCATAAGACATTCATTAGAATATAGGGTAGCCGATAGTTGGTCTGCTACATGTAAATTAGTGTAATCTTAGCGACAGTTGTTTTATTTAATAAATAGGCGGTGTTTAGTGACTATAATTAGTGTTTAACTTGGGACTCATGGCTTCTGAAAGCAGTTCTTCCTCTCATTATCCGACATATACATGTAGGATCCGTTTGTCAGATCGCTGCAATATTTTGTAAATATTAATTAATAAGTATAATTGTTGCCGTCTGACCAAATCGAGATGCAAATAGGATGTACATTGTAAAGTAACTATAATTGAGGCTAGGTTAGGGGAATGACCTCTACTGGGGTTGGTACCTTGACGTGGTGTAGAGGCTGAGTAGGATGCAGCGATTCTTTATGCCATACCGGCGGGGACTTTGTTTCCCGGAAGGGTCTCCCAAGCCGGAAGGGATGAAGAGGAGCACCTGAAACCAAAACCAACCAAAACACCCAGAATGGTGAGCAAGCAGAAGGAAAATTTTCTCCGGGCGGGTCCGGGAAACCGGGAATCCCGCACCTCCTTATTGGAGGAGGTCTGCCCCATAGGATACGGAGGGGGCAACTCTGCTACATTGGGAGAGACAGTAGGCCAAGAGTTTGAGACAGTGGACGATACGGGGAACTTCAAGAGGAGAAGCTCTATTAAAAGAACTCCTCCACATAGAAATAGAAGTCAAGGCCAGGAGGATCTATTTCACATTCCAAAACAAGATGCTTTGGAATGGGATAGCAGTTTTGATATCGATACAACAGTGGAAAACAAGGAAGATACACCGGACTCTATGCCAAAAAAGAAGAGAAAATGGGAAATAAATACAAAAAACAATAAAACAACAGACACAACACAAACGAGACAAATAGAAAAAACTCTGAAAAACATGGAAACGTATATGAAACAACTGAATAACTTTATCGAAGATAATAAAAATGTACATGTACCCATTAAAACATTAGTGGGGAAGATAAGTGAAATGCTAAATCAAGTCATAAAGGAAGAAAATAAACCAAATAAGAATAACGAAGAGGTAACTAATGAGGATATGGTGGCACTAAGGGACGAAATTGAAGAACTTAAAAAAGAAAACAACAAACTAAAACAACATTTAATTAATATAGAAAAACATTTAGGGCAACCAGGAAACGAATATTTAACAAATATAAACGGAGATAATAATTATGAGACGTACGACAAAATAGTTAATAAAAGATGGAGCAACATAATTTATAAAAATACAGAAATTAAAATCGGCAATCCAGTACAAACAAAGGATAACGTGACGAAAGTAGTGATAGTGGACACTGAAGATAAGAAAATGGAAAAAAGCATACAGCGGACCTACAGGGAGCGCTTTCCGGAACTCTTAGAGGTCACTGGAAAATTCGAAGTACTGGAACAAAAAACAACTATCAGGTCACATAAAGACAAAGGTGCAAACGTTAGGAAATTAATTAAAATTGAATACGACGGGACGGAAAAAGATTTATATGACAGAATAGAAGATATTAGAGAAGAAACTAGAGGAGACGAATGGATCGCAATGCACACTATAAATAAAATTAGCACAGAAAGATTAGGAAAAATGATAGAATTGATATTTACAGGAACTGAAACAAACGTAGTAATATATACAAACAAAGACGAAACAAACAGCACTGAATCAAACAAAGAAAAAAAGAGCTATGCCTTGGTTGTAGAACAAGCAGGAACAGGATATAACGAGGTTCTAAAAACAGTAAAGAACTGCGTCCGGGGAACTGAAGCTAGCAAAAAAATTAACAGTATAAGAAGCACAAGGGAAGGAAAACTATTAATAATTACAGACAAAGATCAAAAAACATTAAACGAGCTAAAAGAGACAATAAATCAAAAAATTATAAACGCAAAAGTAAAAACCATAGGAGAAACACAAAAAAGGAAAACAGTATATATTAGAGGCATAGATGCCCTGACTAGAAAAGAAGAAATTAGGAAAGCAATAGGTGAAAAAATTGAAAAAATAGAAGAAATATACATTAGTGAAACCCGTCCGACAGTGAATAATACGCAAACGGTAACTGTTTCAGGCCCATTGGGCAGCATAGATAAAATTAAGGGAAGGATAAGAATAGGATTCACTTGGTGCAATATAGAAACAAAGATAGACATTAATCGTTGCTATCGCTGCTGGGGATACGAACATAATGCTAGACATTGCGTGGGACCCGACAGAAGTGGTTTATGCTATAAATGCGGAAAAGGAGAACACTCCTCCAAAGAGTGCAAAAGTGTGGAATTCTGCGTAACGTGTGAGGTAACGGGACATTCTACGGGTGGCATGCGGTGCAAAGTATTTAGAAGAATGATATCTAGAAGTAGGAGGGAAATAAATAAACCTGTAAATAAAGAAATAGTAAATGAACAGACACAGAACGAAACAAACGAAGATAAAAAAAGACAGGAAATGGGAGAAAATGACAGAACAATCGGGGATACAAAGAGCGATAAGCTAGATAATAAAAAGTAATTGCGACAGAGAGGACTGTGATTTTTACAACAAAACAAAACAACAACATTATCAATGGGGACTATAGATATTAAAATAGCACAAATAAATTTGGGAAGAGACAAAAGAGCAACGGACCTAATGTTCATAACTACCAAAGAAAATAACATAGACATAATTCTTATTAGTGGACCGAACAAAAAAACAGCCAAAACACATAACTGGATAACAGACTGTAATGAAGATACTGCAATTATAATTTTAAATACAAATATTAAAATAATCAATGTGGGTGCATGCAAAGGTGCCTGCTGGCTGGAACTCAAAGACAGAGTAATATATAGCTACTACATATCACCAAACATTAACACACAACAATACGAAAATTACTTACACGATATAGGACGATCTATGATTGCACACAAAAAACCTGTATTACTAGGAGGGGATTTCAACGCGAAATCCCCCTTATGGAATGAATGTAGAGAAGACGCTAATGGAAGAAGTATAAGCGAATGGATGGCACAATATAACATATTAACGGCAAATAGGGGCAACAAACCTACTTTCGTGAGAAACGAGTCTACCTCCATCATAGATATCACCCTTGCAACTGAAAATATAATAAATTAAATACAGGACTGGCAAGTACTGGAAGAAGAAAGCCTTAGTCTACACAAATACAACACATACAGAATACACTGCGCAAGTTTAAAACCACAAGTACAGGTAAGCAATAGCGGATGGAAAATAGAAAACGTAAACATGGATTTACTCAATAAACAAAAAGAAACAGAGAAACGGGAAATGTAGAAGGAGACAGATGCGGGTGGAAGTAATGTCGAAAGATAATTCCTCCTTCATCGGAGAAAACAGAAGGATATTTTTTTTTAGTGGGTATTCTGGTGTGAGTCCTACACTCCCCGAGTCGATCCGAACGCCAAGACTCGGGGGTAGTGCGTAAATGCATTTTTTTGCCCTCATAAAAAAAAAAAGGTTAGGGGAATGAAGAGTGATGGTGTATGGTCACTGAGTTCATGTGGTTCGCAGCATTACTGGAATTTTTCCAGTAGTTATCCTTGGTCGAGAGCCGCATGAAGTAAAAGAAAGTCGAGCATCTCTTTGTTAGAACCAGGAAAGAGGGTCGAAGGGCAGTCGACAACAGTTCTGACAAAGGATGGTTTATGACGTTCAGATATGGCTGGCCACATGGCGGATCGGGAATCGATCTCTGGTTAGGGTACGCCGCTGGTTTATTGTCCCAGAAAGTAGCATTTAAGGTATTGGAGAAACTGGGACGTTCTCTTTTTTCTCGAGGTAACGATTCGGTGAGGTGTCGGGAGTGTCGTGAAGGAACGCAAGTATCCTCTTAGTTAAGTTAGTAAGCCCCTAATTGTAACAACTCAGAAATAAAACCCTAGACAAGTTAAGAAAAAACCTACATACATACATACCTATTAGATTTTTTTTATTAGTCGGTATAAAATAAGAAAAACACAAATTTAAGCAGGACTTCTTTAAGATACCAAAATGGAAAAGGGAATGCAAGTTATGTTGTGTGTAAATTTAATTTTCGGTAATTTTTAAAATTGCAACTAACGGTTCGATAACGAGATTTTAATAACAAAAAAAATACAAAGGTGTCTGATCGCAAAGAATTCCGAATTAGTTCTGTCCCTTTTAGCAACCCGATTCGTCATCGAAAAATAATATAAACTATTCAATCGATACGCCAAATATCTTATTCAGCGTCTAGCAAGATGTGAGCGTTGACATAACACGCATCCCTTAATTATTCTCTTCAAATTTCCATACATTTGAGAAGAAACTATAAACTTTTATCTATTTCAACATACGAATTATTTTAACTAATACAAGTTTAGACTATTTTTAAAGGGCCAAGTTATAACTATTTTTATGACACGTCGTGTTTTTGTCTTTTCTTTTTGTTACACTCACGTTAAACAAATGGTGGATAAGCAGCAATCTCGTATCACTTTCTTTACGAAACCTCAAACATAACGGGTTATCGAAACAGTATCTGTACTTTTTAAGTAGTTTTTCAAATTTGAATTCAATGAAACACTTCACAAACTCACTTTAATTTTTTTTTACTTAAAAATAGGGTTTTGGCACCATACGAAACAGTGAGACGAACAAGACAACTTTTATACCTACTAAATATAACTAGAAGAGAATAAAAAATAGGAATGTATATGTCCTATGTAGAACTTTAGATTTATATAATAATAACAACAACAATAACAATAGAATCACAGTATTTTAGGATTAGTAGGATTTTTGGTGGTTTTTGAGAATTCGGAAAAATATGAAACGTCACAAAGATTTCTCTTAACTTTTTGAAGTCGACATCGTGACACAAATCGAAAACTCCCACTTAAGACGTATTTCGCATATGCATGGTGTAGTGTCTGGAATCAGTTGGCCAATCTCGGCTAACCGGAGATAATCGAAAAGTGACTTTTGCAACAATAACTCTGGCGTTTCTTAGCATATTTTAACGAAATTTTGCGGTGACGTATAGCTTGATTAGGCTAACATCTAACATTCGTGAAGGTTCGGGTAATTAAAAAAAATGGGAGCTAAGTACACGTTTTTCTTCTAACTTTTTCTTTTCTTTCTATTTTTTTTAAATTATTTGGCTCTCTAACAATTCAATCAGTCGTTTCTTTATTTGGATTTTTTCATCGTCATAATAATTTAGATTTACAAGTTACTCTAGAAAATATGTCAGTTTAAGATACCTTCTCTAACAGAACCAGAACGATTTCATTTTTTTTTATATTTAAGTCGAGAACGTAGTTTCAAAATATACATATACACACACATATTTGCCAGGTTACTATTTTAATTTTCGCGTTACAATTACATTTGCCGGGTTAATTCAGGTTACTATTATATTTGTCAGGTTACTATTACATTTATCAGGTTATTATTAATTTGCCAGGTCACTATTATATTTTTCGGGTTACTATTACACTTTTCGGGTTACAATTACATTTGTCAGGTTAATATAATATTTTTCGGGTTTTTCTTTTAATTTTTTTCATGAAACGGTTTAAAGCTACTCATATTGAAGGGTACTAGTAGCAAGGACGAGACTATTAATTCTCACTTTTATATAATTCACGTAAACAAACGTCCTTCTATTTTTGTAATTTATTATTTTTTATTTTTTCTTTTTTAATTGAAAGCTATACGTCACTGCAAGGTTTCATTAGGGTAAATTCAGTAATTCAAAAGACATTCGAATAATACCGTCAATTACACGATTCGAAAAGAAACAACTAAGACACTTTAAGCAGCAATCCACCAATGGGTATTAGTAGTGTTAAGTCAACAATCTAGATTTTTAGAACAATCGCAACGAAAAAACCGCAACCCATCACTCCTCCTTTCTTTCTTTTTTTGTTCCTAGGGAATCAGTAGTCTCTTCTCCCAGGACATCTGTTCTAATCTCCCTCTGTAGTTTCGTTCCATTCTTCGTCCAAACTAAAATAAGGCACCTAAATCAGTCATCCAATTCCGATTTTCGAAAAACTTCACATCAACCCCGAACTTATCAACAGGTCCCTTTTTTGTTTTTGAACTATTTATCGTAAACACGTTAAGTCGCCGACTTATATTTATTTATATTTCTTGTATAGATTCATGGAACATCTTGGTTAAATTTGAAGTTCAAACAAACATATTTAAAAAATGTACATACAAGCAAATAACACGAGTCGACTTCAAAGTTAATATTAACCTAATCTACGCAAATCTCCGTTAACTAACTAACTCATGTTAAAAAATGTTAACCAAGCAAAACGGTTCTAGAAATTACGGATTTTAAATAACTATTCAAAATTAACCAAGATGACTTCCAATTTCAGGTTACATTCAATTTCGCAATATTACGTGATTTTACAGTTTTTTTCCTCTATTTTTTTTAAATTCTTCCATTCTTCCTTTATTTTTGTTTCTTTACTTTTTCCATTTTTCACATAGTGGTTCAAATATTATTGCAATATAACTTTCCGTATAAACAGTAAGAATTATCAAAGGGACAGTTTAATTAATTATATACGTCGACAACTTAACGTGTTTATAGTAGATAGGGAAGAAGAGAAAAAAATATATTAAAAGGAACCCATCGATAAGTGAACGGAAGGTAACGAGTTTAATTTTTAAAAATAATTGAAACACGAGACGATAGGCAATCGACTATTTTTTGAGTGCTCATTTTAGGTTTGGATAAAGAAACAGCAAGACCCAGCTTACGAAGTGCGAAGTACGTCCGGGTCAGGTGGAACAGGGGGCAAGGAGGGGATATCAGAAAAGATAGTTCGGAAAGGACCGGACTTTCCAAATTAACAGTTCTTTTTCTTTGCGATGGTTCTAGAAATTTAGGATTAGTGACTTTATACCAACTAGTGTTTTAAAGTGTCATTGTTGTTCTTCTTTTAACTAAAAAACTAACACGGTAAAGAAAGTGTAATCAACAGGAATATCGTTCGAGAGCTTTGAATTTCTGCACGTTGCTAACATAAGCACCTACTCTTTTATTTCGGTAGCGGATCGAGACACTACGCAATTTTCGACAAACAGGGTGATTTTAGATAAGTGGGACAGGCAAAAATCTAGAAATCGGGAAGATCTACAAAAAAATGTTGAAACGAAGTCTTCTTTATATTTTCGGGGCTTCAAATTTTTATAATGTAAATTTATTTTTTTAAGGTCAGCTACACCCGTCTTTTGGGGTCAACTTCATTTTTTCAAACGTAACTACAATTTTTTTTTGGGGATGCGAATTCTTTATCGGCAGTAAAAATATTTTTCCTCGAAACATTTTTTTGCTAAAAGTAACGAAATTTACAATAATAACAGACACTAAAAAAACTTTTGATAAAACTTTATTAATTTTGTAGTAAATTAAAATTTATCATAAGAAAAATGAGTCCAACAGACGTTCGAAACGGTTCCCCTGCCATTCAAGGGATTTACCAATTCGGTTTTTTATGAAACGATCGTTTAGTATTTTCCAGCATTTCAGTCGTAAAGTTTCGACAAGAGTTTTTGATTCGAATTTTCAAGTCTTCGGTACTCGACCATAAACTACTTTTTTTTCAACGATTCCACAAAAAAAAATCTGGTGATCAGGCGAGCCAGTTAACTTCACTACCATGCCCAATCCATCTTTGTGGGAAAGTGCATTTAAAATTTTTTCCACATTTCGTAACATAAGGAGCGGTAACTTTTTTTTTTTTAACAAATTTGATAAAATTGGACTCTAGCGTTCGCGAGATAAGAATTTGGTATTATTTATTGTGAATTTGATTACTTTTTTGCCAAAAATAATTTTTTTACTGCCAATAAAGAATTCGAACCTCCAAAAAAAATTGGGTGTGAAATTTTGAAAAAAGGAAGGTGACCCAAAAGACTGGTGAAGGTGACTTAAAAAAAATTGACATTAAATGTTGAGGTACCGAAAATATTTTTATTTTCGGTACTTCAACTTTTTTTTTAATTGACATTGTCAAAGTTGAGGCACCGAAAATAAAGAAGACTGAATATTTTTCTTTTGCGTAGATCTTCCCGATTACAAGATATTTGCTTGTCTCACTTAACTAGAATCACTCTGTATACTATTCATTTTTTTTTTAATTTTATTTATTGAAGTTTTTTTTATTTATTATTTTTATAAATTTTTTTTATTATTTTTTTTCTTTATTATTATTATTATTTTATTACTTTATTTGTTTGTGGAATTATATATTTGAAAAAAAGACTAAACAATGAAAAAAAACTAGAAAGTCAGGTTAGCTCAAAAATTAAGAAAAAACAACCCGGGTTAGTAAAAAAAAGAAAAAAGTTCAGGTTAACTTAGAAAAATCAAATATGGAAACAAATCCATATCAAAATAAAAATATAAAAAGTGAAAAACGCTAACTGATAGAATAAAAAATAACAACAATAGTTCAGGTTAATTCAGGTTCCCCCTCCCGCGGTGTCTCCATCTTGTCGTGGTGGGGGGGGGCTTCACGTCTCCGGCTCCTCTGACCCATTCAGCGGTATTCCTGCTGGATGGGACGGGGGAGGGGGAGACCGACTAAGAGAGACACAAATGGAGAAAAATGAGTGAACAAAAGAGAAGCATACCCCAGGCGGGTGTTAATCCCGCCGCCGGTTCCGACCGGGTGCAAGCCCCGGTGGCCGGCGCTGGCCCCAAGGATTCTGGGGGGGGGGGCCATGTACACTCGAAATTCTTTAAAACGGTACTCATGGAGAGGAGCCAGTCGGAGCCCTCCAGGGGAGTAATAGATATACAATGGATGGGAAAATAAATACAGACAAATTTAAGTAAGACAACACAGGATAGAGATACAGG
Source organism: Euwallacea fornicatus (assembly GCF_040115645.1). Lineage (NCBI taxonomy): Eukaryota > Metazoa > Arthropoda > Insecta > Coleoptera > Curculionidae > Euwallacea > Euwallacea fornicatus. Next base: position 59,393 of record NW_027096089.1, on the reverse strand, counting down.
GGTTAAAAGAAAAATTTTGGACACATCAATTGGAAAAAATGACGGGGGGGATGCTTACATAAAGAGAGGAAGTCCGGAGGCGTTTATATTAAGAGAGGCACTGGATAGGTTAAAAATACTGATTGATGATTTGGAAAACAAAATCGAAAAAAACACACAAAGAGACATCAAGGAAATTATTAGGGGTACAAATAAGTTTCCGCCGTTTTCTATAAAAAAATTGGAATTAATTGTGAAAGAACGGGATATTACGTTTTATTCAAAGTATTGTCCATCAACGGCCACTACTTTTTCCCATCTTTCTGGCAGCATTCGGATACCACGGCGAAAAAACTCTTCATCTTTTGAAGCTATCCATGAATCGACCCAATTTTTGGTATCTTCATATGATGTAAAGCGCTGCTCAGACAGACCGTGTGCCATTGATCGAAACAAGTGGTAGTCGGATGGGGCAAGGTCTGGTGAATATGGCGGGTGGGGTAGGACTTCCCAATTAAGCGTTTCCAAATAGGTTTTAACCGGTGCCGCAACATGCGGACGAGCATTATCATGTAGGAGAATAATCTTGTCATGTCTAGAGTAGTAATGAGCGCGTTTTTCCTTGAGTGCTCGGCTCAATCTCATTAATTGTGTTCGGTAGAGAGTTCCAGTAATAGTTTCGTTCGATTTGAGCAACTCATAATATACAACACCAAGTTGATCCCACCAAATACACAACATGAGTTTTTTTCCATGAATATTTGATTTGGCTACTGATGTTGAAACATGGCCAGGTGGACCCCATGATTTCTTCTTCTTTGGGTTATCATAATGGATCCATTTTTCATCCCCAGTGACTACACGATGCAAAAAACCCTTTGTTTTATGCCTGGCAAGCAGCATTTCACTCATGCAAAATCGGCGTTCGACGTCTCTGGGTTTCAGTTCATAAGGAACCCAATTCCCTTGTTTTTGAATCATTCCCAACATTTTTAAACGATGTGAAATTGCTTGTTGCGTCACTTCTAATGTAAGTGCAAGTTCTTTTTGTGTTTGAGACGAATCTTCCTCCAATAACACTTCCAATTCCGTATCTTCGTACGTTTTCGGCCTTCCACTGCGTCCTTTGTCTTCCACGTTAAACTCACCGTTTTTAAACTTGTGAAACCACTCACGACAACTTCTCTCACTCAAAGCAGCCTCACCATATGCTTCTACAAGCAATCGATGCGCCTCAGCTGCAGATTTCTTCAAATTAAAGAAGTAAATCAAAAGTTCCCGCAAATGACGCTTATTCGGCACAAAACTTGACATTTTTGCAAGAAAAAAAAATGTGATGCTGATACGAAACCACTAATACTTCTAGGTTATGTTGTTACTAGTTGATCAAACTTGCGATAGTAAGATTTACATCTAGCAATTTCAGCATAACCTTCTGGTGGGACCATGCTTTGTTAAACGGCGGAAACTTATTTGTATCCCTAATAGCAAAAAAATGAAAAGACAGATGGAAGCTTTGGACAGAAATATTGTAAAAGACTGGCTGGAACAACTAAGATTTGAAAAAGCAGATAGAATGACATTTGATGTGAATGTGCAGACAGAAAAAGAAATTGGAGAGAAGGATATGAAAGATCAGGGAACGCAGATTGGAAAGGTTGGAGATTTCACGGATATAAGAGGGATAAACAACTATGAGGATTTTAACAAAATTGCACGGGAAAGCTGGCATGAGGTGGCATACAAAAACACGGAAATTAAAATAGGGAGTCCACTGGAAACAGAAATGACAACGGTTAAGATGGTGATGGTGGAATGAGAAGACATGGAAATGAAAAAAGGTGCGCAGGCTCGGTATAGGAGAAGATACCCGAAACTGAGGGATTGTGTGGAAGATTTTGAGGTAATGGAGCAAACGTGTAAATTTAAGTCAGGGGAAAAACAAAGACAAGTGAGACAAAAAATTGTTAGATTTTTACATACGGGAAAAGAGAAAGATCTATGGAAAAATTTAGTGAGGCTAAAAATGGAGACAGAGGGAGAGGAATGTATTGCCACGCATCAAATATCGGGAATGAGTACGGAAGGACTGAGGAACATGATGGAGGCAGTTTTCAAGGAAGGAAAAACAAAAGTAATAATATATACAGATAAACAGGGTGAAGTAGTGAAAAATAAGGGGAAAAAACATATGCATTAATAGTGGAGCGAAGACCTGGAACAAATTTGGAAAAAGATGTGATGGATATTAGAAATTCTGTAAAAAATGAGAAGGGAAATAAAGAGATACGGGGGATAAGCACAACAAAAGAGGGAAAGATATTGGTGTCAATAGAAGAAAAAAAGGAAAGTGCTACGAAAATTAAAGAGGCCATTCAATGGGGGATGGTTTCGAAAGTGACAATGAGGGGACCAGGCCAAAATAGGAAAATTATACATATTAGGGGGATGGACATGGTTACAAGGAGAGAAGAGGTAAAGGAAGCGCTAAGGGAAAGGCTTGAGGATTTGATGGATAAAGAATTTTCGCTGGGGGATATGAGGAATAACAGGGGAGACACGCAGGCGGTGACACTGGTGATAGGGAAGGAAAGGGCGGAGCAACTGATGGAAGAACCATATCTGAGGGTAGGGTATGTGCGGTGCAGGATGGAGAGGAGAGTGGAGATAGAGAGGTGCTATAGATGCTGGGGTATGGACCATCTAGCCAGGGACTGTGTGGGGATAGATAGAAGCAAGTGTTGCTTTGCCTGTGGGGAGGAGGGACATAGGAGAAATGAGTGTAAGGGAGTTGAGAAGTGCATTGTATGCAACGTGACGGGACATCGGACTGGAACGGGACGATGCGAAGCTTTTAGGAGGGCCCTAACCAGGGCCAGGAAAAAAGAAAAGGAGGGAAGACAGTGAAGGGAGGAAAGGATACCACACCTCCCCTGAAGTAATGCCTAGCGGCGGTTCCGGGGGGGACTCAGGGTGAAGAGAGGAGGGTTTTAGTGGGTAGGCGTCCCTCTGGGACGAATCCCACATAACCCGGTCGGAAGAACACCAGACCGGGTATCCTTCGAAGGTTTCCCTCCTCTATAAAAAAAATAAAATTTAGTTCAGATTAGTTCAGGTTGTCTGTCATAATGTGTGACAATAATAAGTGCGTTTCTATAAAGCTCCTGATAAAATTAATATAATTCGCTGTGTTTCTGCTATTACTATTCATTTTAATTAGTATAATACTTATCTGTATTGTTTCCACAACTGAAGGGTATTTTCCTGTCTCCGAGATATCTAATAGTGGTTCTTAGGGCCCTTAGCAGGGTCTTACTGTGTGTACGGGACTTGGTTTTGGTCCTTCTAAGACTCTCTATTTCCCATAACTAAAGAACTATGTAATAGATGAATGTTGGGAATATCCATTAGTGACATTTGTGACCTTAACTAGGGTTTTTGCTGTTCATAAGGACCTTGGTTTTATCCTTTCTAGACTTCTTATTCCCTACAATCAAAAGGACTGTGAATTTGAGGACTGTAAGGCAAGTAATAGTTATAATTAATTGATTATTAATCGTTTTTTACTGACTTTGAGTGAAGATTACCTTCTAGGTAATTCTGTCACCTTTACCTACAGAACTTTTTTGGTATATATTGTTACCTAACACTTATTTTTAGTTACTGTTTATATTTAATTCGTTGTCTAGGTGCTGCGCAATCTCTCTATTTTTACTGTTAATAGGGAAGCTGCGAAATTACTGCATTCATTTTCTTATTGTTATTTGTACTGTTTCAGCTTTTGTTTAAATCTATACATATTTACAATTATAATTATAGTTACTGATCCATTTCTTAACCTATTAATAACAGAATGGATACCCATTGTAACTCATCTCCCCGTAACCCAATTGTTAACTTCTCTCTATCATTCCGTTGTTATATTATATTAACACACTAGAAAGTATATTAACATATACCACTATTATTTATACTGCTGTTATTATTATTGTTTGCTATTTTTCACAGCACATAATTGTAGGCTTTCTTTTAAGTTGTCTAGGGTTTTATTACTGAGTTGTTATAATTAGGGGCTTACTTATTAACTTAACTAAGAAGATGCTTGCGTTCCTTCACGACACTCCCGACACCTCGCCAAATCGTCACCTCGAGAAAAGAGGGCGCGTCCCCGTTTCTCCAATTCCTTAAATGCTACTTACTGGGGCAATAAACCAGCGGCGTACCCTAACCAGAGACCGATTCCCGATCCGCCATGTGGCCAGCCATACCTGAACATCATGAACCATTCTTTGTCAGAACCGTTGTCGACTGTCCTTCGACCCTCTTTCCTGGTTCTAACAAAGAGATGCTCGACTTTCTCTTACTTCATGTGGCTCTCGACCAAGGGTAATTACAGGGAAAATTCCAGTAATGCTGCGAACCACATGAACTCAGTGACCATACACATGGGCGTTTCATCAGGGTACCTCACTCTTTATTCCCCTAACTTAGCCTAAATTATAGTTACTTTACAATGTATATCTTCCTATTTGCATCTCGATTTGGTCAGACGGCAACAATTATACTTATTAATTAATATTTACAAAATATTGTAGCGATCTGACAAACGGATCCTACATAATATTATATTTCATAGTATATCCCGTTCTACATTTCCATTCTCGTCTCTTAATAAATAATAGTTATAGTTTATCATATTATTAATTATAGTTAATTAAAAAAGGCTATAGGTATTTTAATTGGACCAAAAAACATAATTTTCGCATCCAGGATATCAAATGGAAGAATATGCATTTACTTAGCAAACGAAAGTTTAGTGGACCAAATTATGCAGACCCATCATATTATAACAATTGCAGACTCCCAATACAAAATCCGTAGATTGGTCTCGCCTTCTAAGAGAATAATCATCTCAAATGTAAGTCCAATTATACCTCACAACATAATAGAAAATATTGTAAAACAACTTGGCTTGCTCCCCACATCGTCTATTTCTTTCTTAAGGGCTGGAATTCCGGGCGACGAATATTGTCACATTCTTAGCTTCCGAAGACAAATCTATGTCTTACCTCCCACAGATGATTTTCAATTGCAAACATCTACCATAATACAACACGAAGGAACGGAATACAGGGTATTCCTATCAACAGATAGGTTAGAGTGTTTCCTGTGTAAAACTACTGGACATAGGGCAAATAGTTGTCCAAACCCCCCATCTCAAAGACAACACAACACCGAACAGGTAGACAATCTGGACACTACAACAAATCAAACAACGAATATTTCACCGCAACAGAAGCGATCTCACTCCGACATAACAACGTCTTCAGAATCACAATCACGACACTCTATAGACTCCGCAATAATGCTACCTCCCCCCCAGTCCCCAGAAAATAAACCTACAGAGATTACCAAAAAAGAAACGAAAGACAAATACCACAGTACAAAATCTTCTCTCGGATAACTCAAAGAAAATTATATACGACAGATATCAAATAACCCCAAATAATTTTGTTCTACCGATTGACACATTCACTGCTTTTTTAGAAAACACATTTGATAAGGAAGACACATACAGCGAAGCAGTAAAATATACAAATGATATAACAACATTGGCAGATAATATCTACAGCCTATATCCATTCCTGAAAGAACGATCCATAAAAAACAGATTCACGCGATTATATAAGAAACTAAAAGCACATCTAGATATGAACAGGACGGAAGTAGAAAGTATAGCATCATCACAAGACAGAGACGAAATGATGTCGGATTGCTCACAACAATCCAATGCCACGTCATATTAATCTTCGCCAAATTTATACTATAACACAAACACTACAATACTTCACATTAACTAGATCATTTTCAATTTAATACAATGGAATTATGATGGGTTCTACCCGCGCTTAACAAGAATTCAACAATTAATTTCTGAACACTCTTCGAACATTTTGTGCCTCCAAGAAACTAACTTTACTGAAAAACACAAAAAACACCTAAAACACTACCAAGGCTATCACTACATCAGGACAGAATGCACCAGGGCGAGTGGAGGTGCATCCACTTATATTTCAACCGATCTCCGCTCAGAAAAGATTTCCTTAACCAGTGACCTGGAGGTTGTTGCTGTAAATGTTTGGTGCCCACATAGAATTGCCATCTGCAATATTTACATCGCCCCCAATTATCCTCTAACAGAGGCAGAGATTCTCAATATTTTAAAACAGTTACCAAAGCCATATATTCTACTTGGGGACTTTAATGCACACAACGCTGCGTGGGGGTCAGACCATACGTTTGGTAGAGGAAAAGTTATAGAGAATGTTCTAAATAACTCTGACTTATGTCTATTGAATACAGGGCAGTCTACGCATCTTAACATTTCATCTGGTACGTTCTCTGCAATCGACTTAAGCCTCTGTGATCCAAATAGTGCAACTCAACTAAGTTGGCAGGCTCTAGATAGCCTTTATGACAGTGATCACTACCCTATCAGTATCTCCAATAAAGTTAACATGGACTCTCCTGTATTTGAGAGGTGGAATTTACCCTGTTCAGATTGGAGCAATTTTGCAAGGGAAACGGAAATTCTGAGTGAACAATTGGTATTATCCGAGGATATAGATGAAGCAACACTACAACTTACCGAATGCACCCTGGACACTACATCCAAACATATAGGAAAAAAGAAAGTGGGGACAGCTAGAAGATCTGTGCCTTGGTGGAACGAATCATGCCAAACCGCCGTTAAAAACTGTAAGAAAGCTCTGAACCGATACCGACGAACAAAATATTTGGACGACTATATAAAATTTAAACATCTAAAAGCCAAGTGTAAATACATTCTGAAAGAAAGCAAAAGGAAAACCTGGCATCACTATGTAAATACAATCACACCAGAGGTAACCCCTACGGAAATCTGGACGAAAATTAAGCGTATTCGAGGACAACCCACCAATTTCAAAGTGAACTCCATTGAATATAACAATGAAATAATTACAGACAGCCAAGAAATTGCTCAAATCTTTGCTGAACATTTACAATAGAAGTCGGTCAATCACACACCTCCCGCACTACCACTTCCAATTCAACATAGCAATACAATGTTTTCAAACGAAATCAATTCAGAATTTAAGTTTCACGAAATTACCTATGCTCTTTCCAGGTCCAAGAACTCCTCAGCCGGACCGGATGATATTCCGTTCATTTTCTTAAAGAATTTATCACTTACTTGTCTGGAAAAGCTCTTAGAACTGTACAACAAAATTTGGATAAAACAAGTATTCCCCAAATGCTGGAGAGAGTCAACAATACTGCCCCTTAAGAAAGATGAAGCATCTCCGCTCAGTGTAAAAGCCTTTCGACCCATATCACTAACTTGCACAATGTGTAAATTAATGGAAAAGATGCTAAATAAAAGACTACTATGGTATATGGAAAATAACAAGCTCATGAATCCTTATCAAAACGGATTCAGACAACATCGCAGTACCATTGACAACATAACACTACTTCAATCGGAGATATCCAATGCGATAATAACTCAACAGGAAACAGTGGTGGTCTTCTTTGACTTGGAGGCGGCTTTTGATACAGTCTGGCAACCACTCATACATAATAAATTGAAAGAATACAATTTGCAAGGAAACATAGCAGCCTTCACCAACAATTTCTTAACTGAACGAATATCCAGAGTAGTGGTTAACGGAGCAAAATCGAATGCTTTTCCTTCGAAGAACGGAGTACCCCAGGGCTCAGTACTTAGCCCAACACTGTTCAATATGGCTATCAACGATATACATAAATTCATTGATAAGCCTGTTCAACATTGTTTATATGCCGATGACTTGGCCATCTATTTCTCTGGAAAAAATACTTCCACTACGTTCAAAGTAATATAAAATACCATCAACAACTTACAGGAATGGGCATCCAGCTCCGGCTTCAACTTTTCGGAACAAAAATCAAAAGTCATGTTGTGTAGCCGTAAAAGAAATGTACGCCTGCCTCAACTTACCTTGAAATCAACCCCTTTACAACATGTGAATGAGCATCTCTTCCTAGGACTCACCTTTGACAACAAATTGACGTGGAAAAAGCACATATTAAAGACTAAAGCGAATTGCATCAACCGGATGAACATAATCAAAGTTCTAGCAAATCAACACTGGGGTTCAAACGAAATGATGCTGCTTCGAATTTATAGAGCCCTTATCCGTTCCAAATTGGATTACGGCAGTATAGTATACGCATCCGCTAGCGAAACAAACTTAAAGTCCTTAAATACAATACAAAATACTGCAATGAGACTGGCCTTAGGTGCTATCAAATCCAGTCCAACCGATTCACTGGCTTTCGAGGCACATGAGACGCCTCTTAAATTGAGAAGAGAACCACTGTTACTGAATTACTTCACTCGAAAGATGGCAGACCAAAGAAGTCCTGTTGCTCAATTGTTCAACGGCCTGCAGGGCCTGGAAACTACATCGAAATCTCCTTCTCCCATTTCTCACGTCCTAGCAAGATTGCTAAAGGACATCGACTCCTATCCAAACTTCAATCACTATGTGACATCCACACCTCCATGGAGTAGGATACCGCCGGACTTTCACTTATCCCTTCATCAATACAGCAAACGAGACTCGCCAGCTATCCTTCTCATCCGTTCTTTCCAACAAATCATTGACTCATTTGCACCGGACAGTATACTCTACACGGATGCTTCTAAATCTAAGGAGGGCGTGGGATGGGCAGTCACGAGCGCGCGAGACCTGGTGGCAAGCTCTAGTCTTCCGGAAATGTGTGGCATCTATACTGGTGAATTGTTCGCAATCTATAGAGCAATGAAAGTTATGAATGGTGACAACAAAACATTTGCTATCTATTCGGACTCACTAGGTGCATTACAAGAAATCAAGGACCCTTACAGCTCTAATCCACTAATTCAAAACATCCAAGACGACATCCACATCTTATCCACCAACCACTGCAAGATCCACTTGGTATGGATCCCATCACATATCGGAATAGCAGGTAACGAATTAGCGGACTCGAGTGCGGGAAATGCGGCCCGCTCACGGGTCATAGAGCAACATTTTTATCTACCGAAGGATGTAAGCAAACATTTCACAGTATCTACTGAGGGTAAGTGGCAAAACCTCTAGAACCTATCCAACACGAAACTGTCACGAATTGAACCATCTCTGCTCCCTTTTAAACAACTCCAACTAAATAGAAAGTGCACTGTGGCCATAAGAAGACTGAGGATAGGACATACAAGACTAACTCATGGTCATCTAATGGAAAGGACACCCCCACCAAAATGTGACAGGTGCAATGTCTTGCTGACAGTCGACCATATCGTCACAAAGTGTCCAGTGTATAGTGCCAATAGCACCACTTTTCAGATTAAAGATGAACTGCGCAAGAACTTGCACTCCACAGTGGATTAGAGAGCAACCTTAGAATTCTTGAAGTCAATCGATCTTTTTGACTCCATCTAAAATGTGATTTTTATGCCTGCTCGAAATGTACATGAGTTAAATTCCACTACAATGGATGTTGTAGGTTTTGGTTGGTGGAAATTAGTGATACAAATTCTTGGATTTTTGAGCTTTATTGCGGTGATGGTAACAAGTTGAAAGTTTGAGCGAATCTGATCTATCTCCACGGAAAAAGTTTTTTAACTAGTCAATCGTCCTTTTTACTTCTATCGCACCGCTATCAGTTTTATGGCCGAAGCGGCACCCTTTGATCCAGGCTGCTGATACAGCGTCTGCCTGTAGGCCTCTGGGATAATATGACACCTTCCTCCTGAAGACTGAAGCAGGGACGTCTAACGGGAGCCCGGCTTCTGTAGCTTCATCATTGTCCTTAGGATTGAAATCTGCGATACAGCGGCTCGGTGCATGTGCCCACATGAAAGAGAACAATAGGCAACAGAAATGTCTTGAGACTTTCACTGAAGAACCGTGGACGAGACGTGTTGCATAGAAGTCGAATTACATGTTACAATATTTTTTTTTTCATTTTTGAAATTTAATGTTACATTCAATTTTGCAGCTCACCAATGTTTCATCTCTGTTTTCTTAATTTGAGAAGTAGGAGAAAAGGAAAAGTATCAATTATGTAATATCATAAAATGGTTTTACATTGTTAAAATGGAATTTCCGTATCACTCCATTGTCTAATTGAATTTTTAATGTTTTATTGTTTTTATTGACTTCACTTATGACATATGGTCCCGTGTTTAATACTGCCTTTGGGGTATTTGGATTTCTAGGTCTTTTTATTAATACCTTGTCGCCAGCCATGTATGTTACGTCTGAGTTGCGCGTTTTCAAGTTATCAAAGCGATTCTTCTGCCCTTTTCTCAGGTCGCTCTGTTTTTCCCGAACAGCTGTTATTTTGTTATAAAAAAGCATCTGATCAAACTCGCCGTCGGTTTTATAAGGAAACACCAAATTATAGGGCGTAGTCAAAGTAGAACTATGTTTACTTGAATTATAAGAGTTTATAGCAACTAGAAGTGCGTCCTCTAAATCACATTGGTTGTGTTCTAAAAGATAGCTTCGTAGTGTATCGGTAATAGTTGCATGAAATCGTTCAATCATACCATTTGATTGATGGTGCTCTGAAGAAGTAAAATGCCACGTAATGTTTAATAAGTCGACAAAGCTATTGATTTTTTTGTTTTTGAATTCACCTCCATGATCTGACATGATGGTTTTAGAGATACCAAAAAGGGAAAAATACATCTTCAAGTTATTAATGATTGTGTCTGGGGTTTTGTCATTTATAATATAGGCTTGGGCGAATTTAGTTAGATTGTCCACGATAGTCAGTATCTTTTTTTTATCGAAAAAGAAGAGATCTACCGATAAAACCTCAAAGGGTTTGTTTGGTGACTCCATTACGTTTAAGGTCTGAGTTCTATTTTTGCGATCGAATTTAGAAAGTTGACATGTGGGGCACGCGACTATACATTCAGCAATTTCCCTATACATGTTTTTCCATTTATATAATTGGCGAATCTTGTCCGCAGTTTCTTTAATTCCTTTGTGGTAGTTACTAGGATCATTATGATAGTCAAAAATGATTTTTTCTCTTTTTTCTATAGGCGGTATAGTGACAATATTTTTGCAAGCGACAAAGGTTGTATCGGGATATAGAAAACCGAGCATCTTATAATAAGTATTACTATCGAAATATGGTACGAAATAGATTTTATTTTTATGTAGTTTTAAATTCTCCAGAACTTTAAAGTTTTCTAAACAATGGTGTGGCTTAATTTTAATTAGAATGATTTCTCTCTTGTGGTCGTTGTTTTGTAGTTTAAGTATGTTTTCGAAATCTGAATCACTGATGTTAGGAAAACTGTCGTTGATAACATTAAAATGGTTTTCATTTTTATCTTCCTCGTCATAAATATATAAAATATTTTTATTATTAAGGTCCAAAATTTGCTCGTTGGAATAGTTGAAATTGGTCAGGACTACGTTAGCTTTATTCTTTTGGAATTCCGCAAAGTTTGTCTTACACTGACGAATGTGATTTATTCGAACCCTCGATAAAGCATCTGCAACTATATTTATTTTGCCGGATATATGTTGAATTTCGAAATTGTATTCACTCAATTTAAGCCTCCAACGCGATAATTTTGAATTAGGATCTTTTAAGTTCAAAAGCCATATTAGAGGTCTATGATCGGTTATCAATCTAAATTTAACGCCAAAAAGGTATGGCCTGAAATAATTTATGAAGTGGACGGCTGATAATAATTCTTTCTCTGTTGTGGAGTACTTAATTTCGGTTTCGTTTAAAGTTCTGGACGCAAAGGCTATTGGTTGATCTAGGCCGGCGTCATTTATTTGTGACAAAACAGCGCCGATGGCGAAATTCGAGGCATCGGTGGTCAAAATAAATTGTTTTGAGAAATCAGGGTATGCTAATACATTTTTGGATGTCAATAATTGTTTACATTTATCGAAGCATTTTTCAATGTCGGGGGTTATGTGAAATTTGACGTTTCTTTTCAACAGGGTCGTGAGTGGTTTTGTTAAATCCGCAAAATTACCTATGAACTTCCTGTAATAACCGAGTAGCCCAAGAAATGATTTTACTTCAGTTTGATTTTGAGGCATCGGAAAATTTACAATAGTATCAATCTTTTTGGGATCTGGTCTAATGCCCTCGGGTGACAATAAGTGGCCTAAGAAAACTACTTGATCAGTTAGAATCTTACATTTTTCGGGTTCAATTTTTAAATTACTCTTTTGTACTTGCTCAAAAATTAATCTTAAATTTTTCAGATGTTCTTCTATTGTGTTACTAAATATCAAGATATCATCCATATAGATGAAACATATTTTACCAATGTGTTCTCGAAAAATATCGTTCATTACCCTGGCAAACGTACTTGGGGCGTTTTTCAGCCCAAATGGCATTCTAGTAAATTCGAAGTGACCTTGCTCTGTCGAAAATGCCGTTTTTTCGATATCGTCTATATTCATGGGAATTTGGTGAAAACCAGAAGCTAAATCTATCGTCGAAAAAAATTTAGATGTGTTCAGAAGGTCAAAAATGTCATTAATATTCGGGATAGGATATCTATCGTCGACTGTGATGAGGTTTAACTTTCGAAAATCGATTACAATTCTCCATTTTTAAACATTATCACTATCAGGTTTTTTTGGCACCACCCAGATAGGTGAGTTCCAGGGGGATACGGAGTCTCGAATTATTCCCTGTTCTAAAAGTTTTGTTATTTGTTTATTAATTTCCTTTTTATGGACATGGGGATAGCGATAGTTTCGAGTATAAATCGGAGGGGCGTTGTCAGGGTTAGTACGAATAGAATGTTTTATTCGGCTGCTAAAACTTAAAGGTTCATCGGGTGCCAGAAATATATCTTCAAATTTGGCGTAGATTTCTTTTATTTCATTTTGCAAAGTGTCAGGCAGATGACTTAATTTCAACTTGTTTAAAATTGTGTTAAGTTTTCCAGATATTGTAAAGCTTTTACCATTTTCAACAGAATTTGCGGGTTTGTTTACTTGTGAAATGCCGTTGGGTGTCTGATTTAACACTAATAATGGGATTCTTTTGTGATTGGCAATCAAAATATTTTCGGAGAAGTTAATAATACAGTTATTTTGTTTCAAGAAGTCGCAACCAAGTATTCCGTCAAATGGTGAATTTATTGTTGTTATATAGAATTTTTGAGGTTTGGAGAGTAACTTAAAGGTCACGCTTTTTGTGACTAAAATTGGTTCATTATTGATACCAAAGATTTTGAGATTTTCATCATTACATAAGAAGGGTTCAAGAATTTTATTTGGTTTTAAAATTGATATGGCCGCGCCGGAATCGATTAGTAACTTTAAATTTAGTGTTTTAATATGGGCATAAAATAGTGATTTATTAGTCAGTTGGTAAATTCCAACTCCGGATGAGAGGTTTGTCGTAGAAAATCCTCATCAATTTCTACTTCAACTCCTTCTTCATTACCCTCAAAATGGTTATTGTCGTAATGAGTGTTATGTACAATGTTTTCACTTTTACGAAAACATTTTTCCACTTTGTGGCCGTATTTGTTGCAGAGTGTGCATTTTGGAATAGTTATTTTAATTGGTTGATTTACTGATTTATTCGCGGTATCCGGACCTGACAGAGGCTTTTGCACTCTAGAAGTATCGAAAGCTTTATTTTCATCTTTTATATTTAGTCTAGAGAAATTGAAATTTGTTCGCTTGAAGAATTGTTGATTTTCGTAGTCGTTCAAAATTTGCTTTATTTGAGTCAGAGAATTAGGATTAAGCCCCCTCAGCATTTGACACAGGGGTTCTTTTAGGCCAGTAGTGGCGGTTAGAATTGCGGTTTTATTGTGGAAATTATTCAAACATGTTTTCTCAGTAGTGCTTAAGTTCGGATCGTATTTGATAACTTTACTTATTCGTATTAATTGGTTTTCAACCCTTTCGATAAAACTAATTGGGTTTTCATTGGGACGTTGCTTAAAATGGCACAGTTCAAAGTTTAGACACTGTAAATCCAAATTTTCTCCAAATTGGGTGAGAAGAGCATTTTTAATCTCTATCCAAGTTAATAGTTCTCTAGAGCTGATGAAGTCGAGAGCTTTATCTTCTAACCTGCTTTTGACAATAAAAGGGAAAATTGGCAGTTCTATTGGGTCAAATTTTGTATAAATTAAGTCAACAGAATCTATGAAATGATGTAATTTTGAAGGAGTACCATCGAAAACACTTATTAATTTAACAGCTTTATCGCAATTTACATAATTAGTTGTGCTGACTGAAACAGACGGCGTAGTAGCTGTTGCACTTGCGGTGGTTGTCATTAATACGAATAAATTTGAAAGAGAGAACAAGAATTGAGCAAGTTTGCCGTAAGGTACAACGGGAGATTGAAATGAACAAATGGAAGTTAAAAATAGCGAAAAGGATAAGATCACGTAATTCGACTTACCCTGCAACAGTAGGGTGGTGAGAAACGCTGCACTTTTCAATGTCGAACGGCTTTACGCTGGAGACAGTCCGAATTGTCAGGTGGTAGTTGGTCTCGGCTGGAGTTCGGTTGACAGCAAACAGACTCGCAGTAGCCTTTCCTTTTGGGTCCGCTTTACCTTCCCAAAATCAAGTGGCTTTTCACTAGGGGCTTGCTGGGACTTTGTGAAGTATCTCAAGAATTCTTCCTTGTGGTCGTCGCGGCTTTACACTTGAACCAACACTGTAGTGCACTAATTTTCCGGGTTTTCCCAATTAACGATAAAAATCGAGAAAAGGCTTTACTTTTCTTGGGAATCCTACCGACTGCGCCAGTTAAATTCCACTACAATGGATGTTGTAGGTTTTGGTTGGTGGAAATTAGTGATACAAATTCTTGGATTTTTGAGCTTTATTGCGGTGATGGTAACAAGTTGAAAGTTCGAGCGAATCTGATCTATCTCCACGGAAAAAGTTTTTTAACTAGTTAATCGTCCTTTTTACTTCTATCGCACCGCTATCAGCTTTATGGCCGAAGCGGCACCCTTTGATCCAGGCTGCTGATACAGCGTCTGCCTGTAGGCCTCTGGGATAATATGACACATGTACTAAAACGTTCTGTAAACCGTATGTTGTCAAATGTATGTTGAGTGCCAATAACCTAAGTAGTTGAAGCACTATAATCTTAATTTTACAAAAATTATAGTTAATTATATAATTAATCACATATTCACTTACTTTATAACAACACTCCCAATACAATGGATACTCCAAACAAGGAAGAAAATCTGTCCTTACATACATTAGGGAGGAAACAACATAAATTGAATCTTACTCAAAACGTCTTTTATTACAGTAATTTTAGTGATGACGAAGTACAACTAATCACTGACTCAGAATTTCTCTCTCCCAAAAAAATGGAAATAGACTATTTCTGGGACGAAAAATCCCATACTTCAATTACTAAAAGACGTAAGAATTCCATATCTCCCCCTTCCCCATGATCCCCTATCTCTAACGTATTAGGAAAAACAGACCCCTATTGTAAAAATTACAAATCACACATCAATAAATTTAAAGATTCATTTAAATCTATCCAAAAAATTATTTCGGACATAACAACGCACTCATCTAAAAATACTAAAACTAAAAAATAAATCAAAGAAGGCATAGCCACTTTAAACGATAATATCGACTTAATTATGTCTTCAGAAATCTGGAAACAAATTGAAAATGTTAATATAAAGACGCACTCAATTGATCAATCTACCCAAACACCTTCCAGGGAATTAATTAATAAAACAATTACCACTAGCATCCAAACTCAAACTTCAGAATTGACAGAAGATACATTCAACCAGATTTTCAAAATTAAAAGTATGTCGGATGAGGAGAACACGTATCCTGTTCGACATCCATGTCCACGAAATGAAACACACAAATAATGTAAAAGGTGTTATTCAGAAAATAAGAGTAGGTTAAATGCTAATTAGCACAAAGCAACTTATATAATCTTTAATACAAGCAAAAAGCAAAAAAAAGGGGACTAAGAACTGGTGATCCGGGTCCAGTCTTACTTAATTCCTTCTTCGCTCAAAACTGCTCAACGCTCCGTCTTTCTCCTCCCTCCTGGTCCCGTTCCACCCGACCTGGCGCAATTTCCCACGCCAGGTCTGTTCTTTGTCCTAACAAACTACACAAATCAGTCAGCCGCCCATAATTTAAGGACCGACAGACTCCCTTAAAAACTCATCACCCGAAATTTAACTATTTCAAGGATCCCTTTTCCTTATCACTAATTGTAAATAATTTCGAAGGCGCTGACAAGTATGATAAATTCCAACGATGACCTACCCCATTTACAAGAGTTAATAAACGAAAGATGGCCAATCGAATGTTACACCAAGACGACTACTCAAAAAGGTAGCATTTTAGATCAGGAGGAAAGAGACCTAGTCATATTATGCGACGATGAAGATAATACTGAACCCTCGAAATTAATGATGGAACTTCGTGATTCTAATGTACATTTATCCAAATTAATTAATAACAAAACTATGATTCCCCAAAAATTGTATGTACTAAAACAATACGATCTTCTCACCTGCGATGATATACCTATCAAAGGTAAAGACTCAAACAGGATCACATATATTTGTAAATTAAATTCACAAATTACAGGCATTGATAAAACCAAAAACATCTTGGATATTCTCAATAAAATCAAGGAAAAATCTAACGAATGTAACCGTCACAATCTAGCTTTTGCTTCCACCAAAGCGACCACAACCGTTATTATTAGAAGAATTCTAGAAATTTTATATAAAAACGTGTCTAACAGCGATCTCTGCATTTTTGGAATACCTACCAGAAATCTCAAATCAAATAATAAAATCGGTTATTATCAAAATACCAACCCATTAAATATAGATCCCCATACCGAAGAAGAAAATTTACCTACCTGGAAACCTTCAAGAAAGAAAAAAACATCGAACACAATCAAAATTAAATTAGAAGAAAATCAAAAACTGAACTATGCTAAAATTGTTAAAGGACTTCAAAACAATATCGACACCGAAATAATCGGAGTTAAAGTCAAGAGTATTAAATTAAATAAAGAAGGACACATCCATGTGGGTTTCTTAAGTAATGAATCGGAAAAAGAAAACTTTTTAAATATAATTAATGATTGCATTAAAAATACTGGACACAGCGAAATAATCGAAAAAACCTCCACTATCTTCATTAAAGATCTGGACGATATGGCGGACCCAAACGATATCTCTTTAACCATCAACAATACTTACGAAGAATCCTCTACAATCAAGGTAAACATCGCCAATAAACCAAATAGATCTGGATTAAAACACGCATTCGTCAAATTACCAAAAGATATCGCCGTGAATATACTTAAATTAGGATTTATCAAAATAGGTTGGTCCAAATGCAGAGTCGTTCCCGCAGACGCACCCATTAGATGCTTCAAATGTAGCTGTTACGGTCACAACGCTACCGAATGTACAAACAAAATTTCAATGGAAGGCAAATGCCTGAATTGCTGTCAAACAGGACATCTTTCAAGAGATTGCAAAAATCCCCCTAAATGTTACGCATGTAAGGATAATAACAAACACAAAGCACAAAGCCTCGAATGCCCCTGCTATAAAGCAGCGGTACTGGCATGGAGGAGGACATATAACCCGACGAATCATTAATTTAACACACAATGCCCACACACCCACCAAATATCACTAACTTTAATCGTAATATCCTTTCTTTTTTTACAATTAAATTTCAACAATTGTAGAACTGCACATGAACTAGCAATTAGAAATGCTCACAAACATAACATAAATATCATTCTAGGTAGGGAACCAAATTAGAACTTTGTTAAAAATTTAGAACTCGTAGATAGTAACAAAACATGTTTCATTAGCTTAATTAACATTAATAACATTATTAATAAGATTAGTGGTAAAGGATACGTCTTAGTCGAATTACCTGATATTGTAATCTTCTCCTGCTACTTTTCTCCGAACGGTTCGGACAGAAATTTCGAATTGCTCCTGGATGATCTATCCATTCACCTGTCCAAATATAAATCCAAGAAAATATTAATAGGAGGAGATTTAAATGCTAAATCTTCACTTTTCGGATCACCTATCACCAATCGTAAAGGAACATTATTAGAATGTTGGTTTGCCACCCACAATTTGATAGCATTTAACACGAATAACATACCTACCTTTTACAATAACAGAGAAGAATCCATTATCGATATCACTTTTGGCAACGAAAAAAGAGCAAATCGAATCTTCGATTGGAAAGTTTTGGTCGAAGAAGAAACACTCAGCGACCACAGAGCAATTCGTTTCTTTGTCGCATGCGAAAATAACAATAACATCGACAGGAATACAAATATCAATTACAAAAAGACTGAACCGAACAAAAAATGGAAACTCACACTCAATAATATCTCGACTTTCGATAGAAACTTACCTGATCTCCTTGGAAATTATTCCGGTCAAACGTGTAAAGAAGTCATTCACAAAATTACTAAATTCTGCGACAGATTCATAAGACAAAGGACATTTTCTAAATCGGAAGCGTACTGGTGGAACGACACAATATTCGAAAAAAGAACTGCCTGCATCACGGCCAGAAGAGATATTACAAGAGCACGCAAAAAAAACCCGCAAATGACATGCTCACCCTATATCTAATCGAAATCTACAAAGAAAAAAAGAAGGAATTAAAATGCGAAATTAAAATCAGTAAAAAATCGAAATGGTCCGAATTAATTAAAGAATTAGATTAGATGCTTAGAAGATTGCCGTCAAAAGATTAAAACTCGGCTCCTACAATACCATATCGTCCAACACGCTTAAAGAACAGATCAAAAATCTCTTTCCAATCGGACCTACCTTCTCATCAAATTCTCACACGAATCTATATTCCGTCGAATCGGAACTCGTCCCTAAAATCGATCCTAACGAATTGACAGACATTTTCGACTCCATGAATCCGAAAAAGGCTCCTGGTCCCGACAGCATAATCGCTGATATTTTTTCCAGAATTGTTAAATCACACCTTCAGTTTTTTACAGATATGTACAATTGGTACTTCGTCAGACAAATATTTCCAAAAATTTGGAAAACTTCCAAATTAATCCTCATACCTAAACCGAATAAATCAAACAATGAAATTACAAAATATAGACCGATATGTCTCATAGACGTCGCAGGCAAAACTTACGAAAAAATCATTTGTAAAAGACTCAACGAAGACATCGACGTGAAACACGCTCTCTCGGACGCTCAATTTGGCTTCAGGAATAATAAATCTACAATAGATGCCATGAACAAAATTAAAGAAATCAAAAACGACATCCAAAGCAAATCTGTACAACATAGAGATTTTTGCGTCATGGTATGTCTCGACATAAAAAATGCATTCAACAGCACTCCCTGGAAAGGTATTATTCGTGCTACGAAAAATAAAAACATTGATCTGTACCTCATAAACCTAATTGGATCATATCTTAAAGACAGGAAAATCACTGTTAATGACATGAACGTTCCCTCTTTTACCATAACCTGCGGCGTCCCGCAAGGATCTGTCCTCGGTCCAACTCTATGGAATCTTTTTTACGACGAAATTCTCGAAACAAAATGCCCATCCGGTACCAAACTGATTGCTTACGCTGACGATCTTTCGATAATCGTCCGTGCCAAAAATAGAATATTATTAGAAAACAAAACATGCTTCGTCACAAGAAAAATTATTGAAAAATTAGAAAAAATGGGACTCACAGTAGCCAAAACTAAAACTGAAATGGTAATGTTAGCAGGCAGAAGGAAAATTAATAAACATACCATCAATATCGGTCATGATGAAATCCTACACAATTAAGAATCAGTCAAGTATCTTGATGTTCACTACGGCAGAGACTATAATTTCAGATCTCACACCATAGCCATCGCTGAGAAAGCTAACATTATGGTCAACGCTTTATCCAAACTTATGCCGAGAATCGGCGGCTGCTCCACCTCTAAAGAAGAATCCTGGCCTCGATAGGTACATCGTCGATGTTCTACGCCTCTCCCATATGGAACCCAGTATTAGAAAAAACATGTCATTTAAATAAATTAAATAGACTAAATCGCCGTCTTTCAGTCCTTATAATTTGTGGTTACAGAACCATATCGACAACCGCGGCACAAGTCCTTGCCGGCATGCCACCCATAGATCTTCTCATCTGGGAAAGATCCAAAATTCACGAATTTGGTCACTCAACTAAAAAGGAAATACGACAAGAATTATTAAATAAATGGCAAAACAGATTGGACAATTCCGACGGTTATTTCAAAATGTTCACCAAAGATATTAAAAAATGGTGCGAACGTGGTTTTGGTAATCTTAATTATTACGTCATCCAAGCCATAAGCGGTCACGGATGTTTCTGTACCTACCTCAAACGTATAGGCAAATCCAGAGAAGATCTTTGTTGGTACTGTGGCGCTCAAGATTCTCCAGAACACACCATTTTTATCTGTAATAAATTTTCTGAATATGGAACCAAAGCCGAAATCGCATGTAAATCCACAATTTCCACATCTAATATTGCAACATTACTAATTAAAAATCTCGACAATTGGAAGACGATCACTATTATGTTAGAAAATATAATGAAAGAAAAGTGTACCTTCGAAAGAAACCTAACCGAAAATCCCAATGTTACAATTTAAACTATCCAGGACTTCCCCCCCCATCTGAAGGAAGGGTGTGTGTTCTTTTGTATAGTTATAAGACATTAGGGTAAGATGGCGGAACCCCCTGAGAGGGTGGGAGACCGTGACTTAGAGAATAAGAAGGGTTTACAGGGCGGTCGACTTACTAGGACTGTGTCATGGTATAGTAGAGAGAGCTTTGAAATGGCAGAGGAAGAGGAGGAGGAAATGGGAATGGACTCTGATGACTCTATGGTGTCGAGACAGGCTATGATTGATTATCAATGGGATGAGAAAACGCAAACATCTGTGGCTAAAAAGAGAAAGAGGGCGGAATCACTCCGTTCCTTAGATGTGGCATCAACGAGTGCACAAGAAGATGCAGCCACTATGGAAAAAAGAAGGGTGGCTGAAAGGAAACTTCGGGAGACCATTAAATCGGTAAATAAAATAATAAAAGAACTATCTGTCCATGTGACCAGAAATGTAAATAAAAAAAGGAAATCAAGGATGGTATTATGGCCTTAAAGAGGAAGTCAAATATCTTTGAAAGTGAGGAAATTTGTGAGCTGCTTGAGATGATTGGACATCAAATGTTGGTGAACTCGATGGATCAATGCACTCAGTCACCGGGAGGGGGTATAGATAAGATACAGGGTGTATCTATCGGTGTACAGACCTCCTTGATATCGGAAGAGGATAAAGCCCAGATGGAAAAAATAAATGAAATGTTGGATTCGGATAGAGATCTTATGGTCATTTATGATATGGTAAACGAACGCTGGCCAATACAGTGTTATAAGAGGACGACTACTGAGAAGGGTAGCATCTTAGACCAGGAAGAGAGAGACATTGCTGTGCTTTGTGATTCTGGTGTGAATGAACCTAGCAAGCTTATGGAGGAGCTGTGTGAAACCAACACGCAGTTGGCTAGGTTAATAAGGAAGGAGGGCATGAGAACACAGAAGCTATATGAGCTAAGACAGCATGACATGTTGGTGTATGAGGATGAACCTATGCGAAAGAAGGACAAAGATAGGATAATGTATTTGTGTAAGATTGATAATGAGGATACAGGACCGAATAAAATTAGGAGCATTATGGACGTACTTTCCAGAATTAAGATTAAGGCAATTGACGCGGGGAGAAGAAAATTAGCTTTTGCTACTACAAAGGCGACCACGACAGTCGAAGTAAGAACGGTGCTGGAGTTTATATACAGGGGTGAGGAAGGGGATGACCTCTGTGTGTATAGAGTACCTACGAGAAAGAGGAGGATTGAAAGATTAGAGTTGGGAGCGGATGTAGGGAACTCAATGGATGAGGGACAAGAAAATGTGGAGTCAAAGTTTGCCATGGCTGGGAAAAAAACTGTAGATACGATACGAATAAGGTTGAATGAGGGGCATAAACCTAACTTTGCTAATATCGTTTGAGGGTTGAAGAAGGAAATTGATGTGGAGGCTATGGGAGTCAAAATTAAGAACTTGAGGATAAATAAAGAAGGTATGATACATGTGGGGTATGTTGGAAACATGGAGGGTAAGGAATAATTCCTGACGAAGATTAAAGAGTGTGTTAAGGAGGTAGGACAGGGTGAGCTATTGGAACGTACGGCCACGGTTTTCATAAAGGATTTGGATGAGACTGTGGAAGAGGCAGACATCGTAACGGCCATTGAATATATGTGCGGTAAAACGGAGGTCAAAGTAATACTGGCTCAGAAGACAAATAGGGGGAGTTAAAGCACGCATTTGTAAGAATGGCTCGAGAAGCTGCGAGTAAAATAATTAGAGTTGGATACGTACGAATTGGATGGACGAAATGTAGGGTGGACACTGCGGACTCCCCCATTAGGTGCTTTAAGTGCAGTCGGTATGGACACAATGCGGCTGGCTGCACAGTTGAGGCTACGATGGAGGGAAAATGCCTGAACTGTAGCCAAGAGGGACATCTAGCACGAGAATGCGGCAACCCGTCTAGATGCTATGTGTGTAAGGAGAAGAGAGATTACAAAGCGCAAAGCTTGGAGTGTCCCAGTTACAAGGCGGCGACTGTTGCGTGGAGGGGGATGATGAAACCTGTGGGTGGGAATTAGGCATTATGTCTGGAAATGTACATTGGAGAATAAATCGAACTCAATATGATGATAAGCAGTCTGTCTCGATACTACAATTAAACTTTAATAGATGCTGGGCGGCACATGATTTGGCCTCGGCGTATGTAAGGGAAAACTCGATCGATATGATACTGGGTAGTGAACCCAATAGTAAGGCTGTAAATAAGGTAATTGTGGATAGGAATAAGGATTGTTTTATAGGTCTGTTTAGTGATAGGAAATTAGTTAATAAGTTTACTGGAGAAGATTATGTTATGGTGCAATTCCTGAATATGGCTGTGTTTTCATGCTATTTCTCCCCTAATGGGAGAGATAGCAATTTTGAATCCTTGTTGGAAAATTTTTCGGTGCATCTGAGAGTCCTAAGGGGTAAGGGTGTCATTATTGGAGGGGACTTAAATGCAAAGTCGGCGATTTTTGGCTCCTCTATGACCAATCGAAGGGGCATATTGTTAGAGAACTGGATGTCTGCACATGAATTGTTAGCCTTTAATAAGGGCAGTGTTGCTACCTTCGTAAGGAAACGGGAGAATCAATAATCGATATTACCCTTGGCAATGATAAAATAGCTAGTCGTATAAGGAATTGGAGAGTTATGGCAGGGGAGAAAACCCTGAGTGACCACAGGACGGTTAGATATTGTATTTTGGAAGGGATGGATGATGGTGGTACAACAAGTATGGATAAAGACAATAGTATGGATGGCAGGAGAAAATGGAAGCTCACTACAGGAAATGTTGGTGTGTTCGAGAGAAACTTACATGGATTATTTGGAGACTATAATGGACAAACTTGTAAGGAAGTTATTGCCAAAATAAGTCGATATTGTGATAGATATATCAGGAGTGGTAGGTTTGCTCGTTCCCCAGTTTACTGGTGGAACGAGGAGATCTCAGGGCTTAGGAACCAGTGCACAAGTGCTAGGAGGGAGCTGACCAGAGCTAAAAAGAGACGCCACGGGGAAACAACCATGATAGTTGAGCATCTCCTTGAGGTATACAAGGGCAAGAAGAAGGAAATGAAAAAAGAAATTAGAAGGAGCAGGAATGAAAAATGGAAGGACTTATGTAGAGAAATGGAAAATAACGTATGGGGTAGGGCTTATCAATTAACGGTTAAGAGGCTCAAAATGGGCACATATAATGCAGTGTCCGAGAGGACTGCTGTTGAACAGGTTAGACAACTGTTTCCTGACGGTCTGACTTTTGAAAGACTGCGGATTCAAGTTGATAGAGAAAGTTTTTCTGCTATTGATGAAGCAGAGCTTATTGGAGCACACACAAGAAGTTTATGTTGGACCTGTATAACTGGTACTTCACGAGGCAAATTTTTCCAAGAATTTGGAAGACTGCTAAGTTAGTATTAATAGAAAAGCCGAGGAAGATGCCTGGTGAAGATCAGAAATACAGGCCGATTTGTTTAATAGATGTGGCGGGAAAAGTATATGAGAGGATCATCTACGACAGACTAAATGCGGAGATCGAAGCAAAACAAGCGCTCTCTGCTGCTCAGTACGGATTTCGTAAAAACAGGTCTACCGTAGATGTTATGATGGGTATTAAGAAACATGTTGACGAAATATGCGGGAGGTTGTCGTACAGGAATAAGAATTTCTGTGTGATGATATGTTTGGACATAGCTAATGCTTTCAATAGTGTGCCGTGGGAGGGCATTTTGAAGGCATTAAGGAGGAAAGGAATTAGTTCTTATCTGTGTAATTTGATAGATTCCTATCTGTCGGACAGAAGGATTACGATAGGTAGGAATGTTCCCCCCTTTGATGTGAGCTGTGGAGTTCCGCAGGGTTCGGTGCTGGGGCCAACCCTATGGAACATTTTCTATGATTAAGTCCTGAAGTTAGAGACAGAAATTGGGGCTAAAATGATTGCGTACGCGGATGACCTTTCTGTAATCGTGAGTGGTAGGAATAGGGAGATCCTAGAAATGGGCGTGGCCAGGGCTGTGAAATGTGTTATCACTAAACTGGGAGAAATGGGCTTAAAGGTTTCAAGGTCTAAAACTGAGATGATAATGTTATCAGGGAGAAGAAATTGAGAAACTTACAAGTGAGATTGGATGAGGACATATTGAGTAGTAGTGAATATGTTAGGTACTTAGGGGTATATTACGGGAGGGACTGCAATTTTGGAGTGCACATACGGGCTGTAGCGGAAAATGCTGGAAACATGGTGAATGCGCTGGCTAAAATTATGTCTAGGATTAGGGGATGTACTATGGCAAAGAGAAGGCTATTAGCTACAGTTGGTACGTCTGTGGTACTGTACGCCTCAGCGGTTTGGGGGCATTTTACCGATAAAAAGGTGTATTAGGGTAAGCTGGATGGGTTGAACAGAAGGCTCTCCATACTTGTGATATGCGGATATAGAAGTATATCGGTGACTGTGGCGCAAGTGCTGGCGGGACTGCCCCCTCTAGACTTGATGGTATGGGAGAGAGCACAGCTATATAGGGAAGGAGAGGATAAAATTGGTCCGGATCGGAGTACAGTGCGTATGGAGCTCATGGCTAGGTGGCAGGAGAGATGGAGGGAATACGATGGTCACGCTAAAATATTTGTGAAGGATGTAGCAGGATGGTATAACAGGAGTTATGGCAACTTGAACTATTGTACTACGCAAGCCATTAGTGGACATGGCGTGTTTGGAACTTATTTAAAGAAGATTGGCAAGGTGCGATCGGATTCTTGTTGGTATTGTGGGGAAAGTGATACTCCAATACATACCGTCTTTGAATGCGGTAACTTTGATGCGCAAAGAAGGATAGCAGAGAACCTGTGTGGCGTTAGGGTGACGATGGCTAATATAGCTGCGTTGCTTCTAAAAAGTGAGGTGTCTTGGAATGCAGTAATGAATATGTTAGAAGTAATTATGAAGGAGAAATGTGCGTATCAAAGGACCTTGAGGGATGTGAAGGAGGGTACAACATGATAAAATAAGTTATAGGATTAAGTGAATTGAATAGTTGTAAGGAATAGTGATAGGTTAGTCGTAAGAGTTGATTGTAATGTTGTAAGGCAACATATGAGTTGATTTGAGACACCATAACGTACCTTGTGTCAAGACGTATCGGCATTTTGATCAGAGCTTGATATTTGGTTACGAATCTCTTCGATGAAGCTATGCAAGAAGGGTCGAAGAGACAGAAATGGTGACACATCGCCCCCCGTATCTGAAGGAATGCCCTCGCGGCGGTACCAGGTGGGAATCTGGGACGAAGCAGGGGAGTTTTTTTAGTGGGTAGGCACCTTTTCTCCTTCCCATTCGGGGTGGGGGAGGGGTGAATCCCACATAACTCGGTCGCCAGTCCACCAGGCCGAGTACCTTTTGAAGGTTTTTCTCCCATTGAACAAAAAAAAAGGTTAGTTCAGGTTCACGTTGGAACGTATGAGGTTAAGCATGGCTACGGAAAAAACCGAAGTGGTGCTGTTGGCCGGGCGAAGGAAAATAAGAAGCATGAGTCTGAGAGTGGACGACGTCTCGTACGAGACGAAGGAGTGCTTGAAGTACCTAGGGGTGTGGTTCGGCAGAAATGCTCGCTTCGGTGAGCACGTACGTCGGACCGCCGAAAAGGTAGGGAAAGTAATTGGGAAGCTCGAAGGCATTCTGCCTAGAGCGAGTGGATTAGCGTATGAAAGGAGGAGGTTGATGGTGATGGCGGCATCCTCGGTCATGCTGTACGCGGCTCCGGTCTGGCGAACAGAACTGGAGTACGGAAGGTACGCGGCCATACTGGAGAGAGCGAATCGTCTGCTCGCGCTCCGGGTGGCTAGCGCCTACAGGACGGCACCGACCGATGCGGTGCTGGCATTGGCCAAAATACCTCCAGTGAAAATCAGAGTGAAGGAAAGAAGTATGATGTGGGAAGGGGGAAAAAGTGGAGCGAAGGAATGGGCAATGAACGAGTGGGAGCGGTAATGGGAGAAGTACGAGGGTTGGATAAAGACCTTCGTACCCCGGATCCGCGAATGGACGAAAAGCGGGTGCATGTTGGCTCAGGTTTTCACCGGACACGGCGCGTTTGGGAAATACCTGAAGCGGATACGAGTGGAGAGAATTAGTGAATGTTGGTTTTGTAACGAAAGGGAGGACACACCGGAGCACACGCTGTGGATGTGTCCGGAGTGGGAGAGCTATCGCGCCGAGGCAAGGGCGGGGGGACTCGACCTGAACCGAAGCACGATAGGGAACGAGCTGGTGGAAAGTAAGAGCAAGTGGGTAGCGTTTGAGGGCCTGATAGAGAAGATCTTGAGGGCCAAGATTGCAAAAGAGAACGAAAGGAAGAAGAGTGGGGTGCGGAACCGTGTCCGTACCTAGTCCGTGGGAGCGAGGAAGCCCTGAAGTAATACCGAAAGGTAGTCCCGGGGCAGAAGAGGGGAGGTGGGTTTAGTGGGTAGGCGGGCGACGTAATGGTCGGTCGAATCCCACACTACCCGGTCGTGGACCAGGCCGGGTGTCTTAAGAAGATTCCCCCTCCTCGGAAAAAAAAAAAAAAAAAAAAAAAAAAAAAGGTTAGTTCAGGTTAGTTCAGGTTAGTTCAGGTTAGTTCAGGTTAGTTCAGGTTCCCCCCTGCGGTGTCTCCACCTTGTCGTGGTGGGGGGGCTTCACGTTTCCGACTCTTCTGTCTTCTCCAGTAGGATTCCTGCTGGAGAGGTCAGAGGAGGGGGAGACCGACTAAGAGAGACACAAAAAAGGGCGAAATGAGTAAGCAAAACATTAGAGTACCCCAGGCGGGTGATAGTCCCGCCGTCGGTTCCGACCGGGTGGAAGCCCCGGTGGCCGGCGCTGGCCCCATGGATTCTGGGGGGGGCCAAGTTTGCTCGAGGGTGTTGAGGGTTGAATTGGAGAGATGCATTTCTGCGCCAACTATGGGAAGTCCTGAAAAAGAAAGTGATGTTAATAAAAGGAAAATTATGGATACCTCGATTGGGCCAAATTACGGGGAAGAACCATATAAGAAAAAAGAAAGCGTAGAAGTATTTATTCTGATGGAAACAATAGAAAGGGTTAAGGGGTTAATTAAAAATTTAGAAAATAAAATAGAAAAAAGCACTCATAGGGATATCAAAGAAATTTGCAAACAATTAGGAAAACAAAAGAAAGTATTCGAAAGAAATATAATTAAGGACTGGCTAGAAAACAATAAATACGAGAAGGCGGATAAAATGATTAACGATGCTGATGTACAAACAGAAAAAATAGGAACGGTAGAACAAGCAACTCAAACAAATAAAGAAGGGGATATTGAAAGTATAGATGGTATTAATAATTATGAGGATTTTAAAAATATTGTTGAAAATAATTGGCTTGAATCGACTTTTATAAATACGGAAATTAAAATTGGGAATCCATTGAACAGTAAAATGACAACGGTGAAGGTGGTGATGGTTGAGATGGGAGATACTAAGATGGAAAAGGGAGTGCAAGCCGAATATAGAAGAAGGTATCCGGAATTAATGGAATGTGAGGAAGATTTTGTGGTGGTTGAGCAACTTCATAACTTCAAATCTGGGGTGGGGGAGAAACAATTAAGACAGAAAATTATAAGAATTGGACTTACTGATAAGGAGGAAGAACTTTGGGAAAACTTATACAAACTTAAAACAGAAACTGTGGACGACGAGTGGGTGGCAATGCATAGAATTGAGGGGATGAGTGTTGAGAGACTAAGAAAAATAATAGAAGCGGTGTTTAAAAACGGAACAACTCAGGTCATGATCTATACGGACGGACGGGAAGAAGAAGAGATAAATAGAGGAAGAAAAAGGAAAAGTTACGCTCTAGTGGTGGACCGGGTGAGTGGGGAAGACTTGGAGACAACGATGGGTGAAATAAAGAAATCAATAAAATATAAGGGAGGAAACAAGGAAATAAATGGCCTGAGAACAACGAAAGAAGGGAAAATTCTAATGACAATGGGAAGTGATGTAGAATGCGTCAAGGAGATCAAGAGTGCGATAGAGTGGCAGTTGAGGACGAAAGTGAGAGTTATGGGACCTAAAACAAAAAGGGTTGCCATACACATAAGAGGAATGGAGATTACTACAGGGGGAAAAGAGGTAAAGCAGGCGATAATGACGAGAGTTATAGGACTGAGTGAGGATGACTTTTCTTTGGGGGACATGAGGGCAAATAAATGGGACACACAGGCGGTGACAGTGGTTATGGACGAGAAAGTGGCGGATGAATTGATGAAGGACCCATACATCAGAATCGGATATGTGAGATGCAGAATGGAGAAAAGACTGGAGGTGAAAAGGTGTTATAAATGTTGGGGATTTGAGCATGAAGCTAGGGAATGTACAGGGAAGGGGAAAGGACAGGTACAGGGAAGGACAGATCGAGGTGCTGTTTTGTGTGTTGCGAAGAAGGTCATAAGGGACAGGATTGCAAAGGGGAGGACATGTGTGGGATTTGTAATGAAAAGGGACATAGGACAGGAACAGGAAAATGTGAGGCATTTAGAAGGGCTTTGAGAAGGGCTAGAGAAGAGGAAAGAAAGAGACGACTGGCTGCCCCGCCCTTTGGGGGGGTGGGGTAGTCAAGGGAAATACCACCCCCCCCCTGAAGTAATGCTTAGCGGCGGTTCCGGGGGGGAACCAGGGTGAAGAGAGGAGGGTTTTAGTGGGTAGGCGTCCCATTCAGGGACGAATCCCACATAACCCGGTCGCCAGAACAACAGACCGGGTACCTATGAAGGTTTCCCTCCTCTATAATAAAAAAAAAAAAAAAAAAAGGTTAGTTCAGGTTAGTTCAGGTTAGTTCAGGTTAGTTCAGGTTAGTTCAGGTTAGTTCAGGTTAGTTCAGGTTCCTGTGGGTTGAGTGACCTATCAGGCGCGTCCCCCGGGTGGCGGATAGGGGAACGGCCAAGGCTCTTTGCGGGGCTTTGGTTAGTGGGAGTGATAAGTGATGGCTGTAATTTAAAACTTGCAAGTCCGGAACGAAAACTTCTGCCGTGGACCAGCTCATCATACCGTAAACTTCGGGTTTGTCCTGGTAAGATGGCAGAAATGTTGTCTTGACGGGGCAAATTGGAAGAGTGGGGAGCTCCTAGGAGATCGAGTGGTGAGGCCACTATAACTACCTCCCAATTCCCAAGGTGTGGTGCGTGCCGAAGGGGTGCAAGGCTGGAGGGAAGTCCAGCTCCGAGCGACCCCGTGAAGATTCACCCTGTGAAGACAGACGTGGCGAGTCTGCGGAACTTCAGCTGAAATTGTACTTACCTACCAAAGTGCAGTTTCTTCCTACTTACCTATTATCCTTTTAAACATACGCTCTTCGGAGAATCCCTATTTGTCCTATCCATAGACCAAACCGTAAACATCTGCTCTAACTGGTGGAATGGTAGGAATACTGTTTCTACTGGGGTGAGTTGGGTGAGCGGGGATCCTTCGGGGTCGGGTGGTGAGGCCACTATAAATACCTCCCAAATCCTAAGGTGGGATGCGCGCCGACGGGATGCATGGCTGGTGGGGGTCCAGTTCCTAGCGGTCCCGTTAGGGTTCATCTTCATCCAGTGAACATAGGTGTGGCGAACCTACGGATACCTAAGCTGAAATTGTACTTATATCCCAAAGTGCAATTTGTCCTACCTACCTGATCCTTGAAAAGCCGACTCCTCGGAGTGTCCATAAAAACTTACCTGAAAATCCTAAGAAAAATCTATCCTAAATCCCATATACTTACCTTCATACTTACCTGGATGGGTGTGACGTCTGATATGTGTTAATAATTTTTTATAGATGATGGGCGATTCAAGCAAACGAATACCCCAGGCGGGTAAAAATCCCGCCGTGGTTTCCGACCGGGTGAAAGCCCCGGTGGACCACGCTGGCCCCACGGATTCTGGGGGGGGCCATGAACGCTCTGGCGAGAAGCCGAAGAAGGTGGAAGACGCCTTCAGGAGGGGGGGCAGAGTCAGTAGGACGCCGCCGCCACCTACAAAGGAGGAGAGAAAAGGAGAGAAGGGGAATGAGGAGAGGAAGAAGAAGGAGCCGGCTATGGAGCGGGTGTTGAGGGATGAGGAGATGAGTAGGGTGGAGCAAGGTGAGAAAGGTTGGAGGTCGCTGACCTCCTCCGGAGCTCTGCCGGTAAGGAGGGCCTCGGAGGGGTCGGCGAGTCAAGTGGGAAGAGAGGAGTTCTTCTCCGCCTTCTCGATGGAGGGAACGCTACCCTCGAGCACCCCGTGTAGGGGCAGCAAGAGGGGGCGGGCGGAGGAGGACACCTCCATTCTTTTTCAGGGACAGGGAGCTGCGGTGGAGAATGCGCTGGATCGGGTAGAGGACCTGGAACGGCTGCTGAGGGCAGGGTACAAACCCAGGCAGGATCTAGTTGACGCTTTGTCCGGCCTGAGGAGTGCCCTGCGTAGGGCGATAAGAGAGGCGACACCAGGTGAGGAGCTTGAGAAACTCAGGGAGGAGAATGAGGAACTGAGGAGGAGGATAGGTAAGTACGAGGGGGAGCGATTTAGGAAGGAATGCGTGTGCGGAGCCCAAACCCAGGAGGAGAAGGCCGCACAACAATGGGAGAGGGTAAAAGGGATGGTCCAGGAGGGGAAGCTGGAGGAAGCGGTGAGGGAAAGGTGGGAGGAGTCCCTCTTCAGAACCACTGAGCTTCTCAAGGGGAACCCACTGGCGGAGGGATACAGCAGCGATTTGGCTGTGCTGGTAGGGGACGAGTCCAGCCCCCTGACGGACAGAGTGCTGGAGGCACTCCCGGAGTTGGCGGGAATAGAGGAGGCGGAGAAAGGGGAGGACACTCCCTTTATAATACAGGCCTTCTGGTCCAGGAAGGCAGGGAGGATGGAGGAAGCGCGCAGGTACGTGTTTCACCACCGGCTGGGCGGGGACACGGGTCCGAGGGCGGTCTTCGGGGCGCTACAAGCACTCGTGAAAACCGCTCAGCGGGAGGGTAGGGGTAGGGTCGTGGTGCCTGTGGTGCCTCGGGCGGACCCCGTCAAACTCCGCAAGCTGGGGGAACTGGCTGCGGAGGGGACGGGGGTCTGTCTGAGGTTCTACAGGGCCATGACGGGGGGAGATCAGGGAGCAGAAGGGCGATCCAGTGGCGAGGAGGCCATTTTCATTTCCAAGGAGGAGGGGAGCAGCTATCGAGAGGCCCTCAAGAGAGTGCGTCAGGCGGTGGCTAAAGGAGGAGTGTCAACGGAGATAGGTACCGTGAGGGAGACCAAACGTGGGGAGGTCCTCCTCACAGTACCCAAAGGAGGTAAGACGGAGGAGGTGAGAAACCTCCTAGCAAGGGAACTCGGTGGTGAGAGAGTCAGGGGGGGGCTGGGGAAGCCATATAGTTTCCAGGTCTCCGGCCTGGATGGAGTTACCACCAAGGAGGAGGTAGTGGAGGCTATTGCGACGGCGGCTGGGGTGGAATCTCAACGCGTTAGACTGCTGGGGCTCAGGAGGAGCTTCGGTAGCTGCCAGATGGCCACTATCATGGCGGAGGGAGTGGTGGCTGACAGGATAAGGGCCATCAGGGAGATACGAGTCGGCATCAGCAGATGCAGGGTCCGGGAGAGAGTGGCGAGTGACAGGTGCTTCCGGTGCTGGGCACCGGGGCATCGTGCGGGTGAGTGTCATGGGGAGGACCGCTCCCAACTGTGCGCACGGTGTGCCCAAGGAGGGCACAGGGCCGTGCAGTGCAGGGAGGAGCGGTACTGCCCACTTTGCAGGCTAAAGGGGCACAGCGCGGGGGGACCGGGCTGTGACCCTACCAAGGAGGCAGCGGAGGTGGAAGTCCCCACGGGAGGGGGCAAGAGGGCGAGGCGGCGAAGGAACCGGGAGGAATCTCCGGAGACACCCGGGACCCAGCAGCCGAACCTGGAGATGCCCCCACCAGCCACACCGGTGAGGAGAGAGGCGAGTGGAGCAGCAGGGCCGGTGACCTCCACGCCCACTGAGAGGGAGGAGGAAGAGGAGGAGGAGCTTAAGAGCTTCGTCCGGTCGTTGCTCGCCAAGAGCATCGTTGGGGCAATAGGGGAGGAGCAGTAACCTGACGGGTGAGTGGGCGTGAATGTGTGTGTGAGTGAAGGAGTGTGAATGAGAGACATGGAGGGGTCGCGCGGGGAATTGTGCGTGCTTCAGATCAACCTGGACAGGGGGCGTCTCGCGACGGACCTCTTGCATCAGGAGATCAGGGAGAGATCCGTGGATGTCGTGCTGGGACAGGAGCCCGGTGGGGAAGGGAACTTCATAAGGGACAGGTGCGACGACTCTTTCATCTGGTTAGCGCCGGGTGTTGGGGTGCGGTCAATCCACCGGGATCGGGGGTTCGTGGCGGCGGAGCTGGATGGCATCACTCTAGTCTCTGCGTATTTTTCGCCGAACAAAACCACCGCTGAATTCAGCGCGTGGCTAGGACGGTTAGAAGAATACGTAAGGGGGCGAGACAGCAGGAGGGTCCTCATTGCAGGGGATCTGAACGCTAAGAGTGGCCGGTTCGGTTCCGTGGTCGGGAACGCTTACGGACGGGTCTTGGAGGAGTTTCTGGAAGCTACCGCACTCATCCCCATTAACACCGGGGGTGAGTGGACGTTCAGCAACCGGATGGGCAGTTCCTTGATCGATATCACCATGGCTGGTGACAGGGTTGCGAGTAGGGTGAGAATGTGGAAGGTTGAGAATGAGAGAGAGAGTGGAAGCTGTCACAGGTATTTCTCTTATCGAATAAAACCGAGAGGGGAGAGACAAGTGGCGGAGAATGTGAGAGAATGGGAAAGAGTGAAAGGATGGAAGCTAAGCGAGAAAGGGTTAGAGAAAATGAAACGGTATGTGTTGGAGAACATGCGCACAGGAGAAGCCGAGGATCCCGAGGGGATAGTAAGGGAGATCAGCGATGCCTGTGACGCATGTCTCAGAAAGAAAGGAGATAGAGAGAAAGGTAGGAGTGGGGTGTATTGGTGGAATGAGGAATCGGCAAGAAAGAGGAGAGAGTGTATAAAGGCAAGAAGGAGATGGACAAAAGAGAGAGCGAAAGGGATAGTAACGAACGCGGAAAGTGAGTACAAGGAAGCGCGAAGGGCCCTCAAAAAGACCATTTGGGAGTCTAAGAGGGATGCGTGGAAGAGACTGTGTGAGGAGCTTGAGACAGATGTCTGGGGACTCGGCTACAAGATTGTGGCCGGGAAACTTGGTCATCTGAGAAAGGCCCCCTTGACGGAATCAGAAATGATACGTCAGGTGGACACGCTCTTTCCGAGCAAACCGGAGATCAGGTGGGAGAAGATGAGTGCGGAGCCGGAACGGACACCAGAGGTGACAGTGGAGGAGGTCCGGAGTGCAGTCGGGGGTCTCAAGAGTCGCAAGGCTCCAGGACCGGACGGATTGAACAACGAGGTGTTGAAGCTATATCTTGGGGAAGTTCCTCAGGGTATGGTGGCTTGCGTAAATCGCATCATCACCTCGGGGGAATATCCCAAGGTCTGGAAGAGGACTCGACTCGTGCTCGCGGAGAAGCCGAAACGGGATCCGGGTGCCGAGGCGACGTACCGTCCAATCTGCCTGGTGGACGGCCTCGGAAAGATAGCGGAAAAGGTGATCAAGAGCAGACTGATGACTGAAGCACTGGAACACGGTATGATAAATGAGAGACAGTATGGGTTCGTCAAGGGTAGGAGCACCATGGACGCCATGGCAGCGGTAATGCAAAAGGTGGAAGAGATCAGGGGCAGAAGTTACAGACACGCGGGCTTCTCCGTTATGGTAACTATAGATGTCAAAAACGCGTTTAACTCAGCGCCATGGGATCTCATCGACAGAGTGTTGATGAAGTCCCAGGTAAGCAGGTACCTGGTACGTATAGTCCAGTCGTACCTGCAAGATCGGGAGTTGGAGTTGCCAAACGGGGAGGTTCGTTCAATGTCGTGCGGCGTGCCACAGGGCTCGGTGCTGGGGCCCGTGTTGTGGGACCTGTTTTACGACGGGGTACTGACAGCGGATTACCCGGTGGGTGTCACTCCGGTGGCATACGCCGATGATCTAGCGTTAGTCATCACGGCTAAAGACAGGATCACCCTAGAGACGAGAACCAGGGGAGCAATGGAGCTGGTCTCTGAGACTTTAAGTAGTATGGGACTGAGCATGGCCACGGAAAAAACCGAAATGGTTCTCCTGGCCGGGCGCAGGAAGATTCCGAGCATGAGCCTGAGAGTGGAAGGGGTACTGTATGAAACCAAGAGTTGCATAAAGTACTTGGGTGTGTGGTTCGGGAAGGATGCTCGCTTCGGAGAGCATACTAAACGAACGGCTGAGAAAGTGGGCAGGATAATCCAGAAACTGGAAAGCATCCTGCCAAGAACGAACGGTATTGGGTATGAAAGGAGGAGGGTTCTGGTGATGGCGGCATCGTCGGCCCTGCTGTACGCGGCCCCGGTGTGGCGGGCCGAGCTCGCGTATGGGAAGTACAACGCCATCCTGGAGCGGGTCAATCGGATGATGGCTCTAAGGGTGGTGTGCGCTTACAGGACGGCTCCGGCCGCGGCGGTGCTGGCCTTAGCCAAGATCCCCCCTGTGAGACTAAGGGTGGAAGAAAGGTGTCGAGTGTGGAAGAAGGAGAGTAGATCGGAAACGAGAGACTGGGTGATGAGAGAATGGCAGAAAGAGTGGGAGAAGTATGACGGATGGATTAAAACCTTTATTCCAGACGTCATACAGTGGTATCAGTGTGAGTGGACGAGGAGCGATTACGTGTTGACACAGGTGTTTACCGGACACGGCGTTTTCGGTAAATACCTGTATAGGATAAAAGTTGAGAGGAGTGAAAGTTGTTGGTTTTGTGTGAATGGGGAAACGGACACTGTGGATCATACGATCTGGGAGTGTCCCGAGTGGGAGAGCTGTAGAGTCGAGGCGAGGGAGGGGGGCCTCAACCTGAGTCGAGACTCTATAGGAAGAGAACTGCTGGAGAGCAAGGACAAATGGGACTTGTTCTCCAGAATGTGTGAAAGGATAATGAACGGTAAAACAAAGAGAGAGAATGAAAGGAGACAAGCTGCGTGAATGCTAGGTGGATGATCAGGGCCCCAACGAAAAACCGAACAGGTGTACTGGGGCAGAAGAGGGGAGGTGGTTTTAGTGGGTAGGCGGGCGACGTAATGGTCGGTTGAATCCCACACTACCAGGGCAATCCTGGTGTCTTGCGAAGATTCCCACCTCCTCGCAAAAAAAAAAAAAAAAAAAAAGGTTAGTTCAGGTTAGTTCAGGTTAGTTCAGGTTAGTTCAGGTTCCCCCCCGTGGTGTCTCCACCTTGTCGTGGTGGGGGGGCTTGAGGGTCCCTGCGACCCCAGGAGCCATGCCGGTGGGTGCAACCGTGCCGGACGGGTCCTGGGAGAGGGACTGGACAAAGAGAGACACAATATATGAAATGAGTGAGCCAAACAGAAATGTACCCCAGGCGGGTGATAATCCCGCCACCGGCTCCGACCGGGTGGAAGCCCCGGTGGCCGGTGCTGGCCCCACGGATTCTGGGGGGGGCCAAGCGCACTCTGGACATAGCGGAAAGGGGATAAGGGATAGAAGGTATTCGTTGGAGTTTGTATGGGATGAAGGAAGTGGTACAACGAAAAAAAAGGAGGAAAAGGATAAAGCAGAGGGACTCGCTGACAGATTTAAGGTACAGGAAAGGGGTAGAAGAACACTCAGCGAGTCAGACAAAAAAAGAAAGAGGGAAGAGGCTATGGAAGACAATGCAGTGTACAAAAAGAGGGAACGGTCGGAGGTTTTCGTACTAAGGGAAGCAATCAAGGCAATGACGAAACTGGTGGGAAACTTAAGAACACATATTGAGAACAACACAAAAAGAGAAATAAAAGATCTAACAGGAAAATTAGAAAGACAAATAAAAAATATGAATTTGAAAATAATAACTGAATTCTTGGAACAACACAGATACGAAAAAACAGAAATTATGACAATAGATACGGAAACGCAAACAGAAAAGACTCAAATGGGAAAACAAAAATGCAGGGAAATTAGCACACAGACAGGAGGGATAGAAAGGGTGAATAATTATGAAGGTTTTATTGAGCAAGTTGGGGGGATATGGGATGAAAAAGAATACAAAAATACTGAAATTAAACAAGGAAATCCATTGGAACAAATAAATAATAGAACAAAAGTAGTAATAATGGGACCAAAAGAAAACAACAGGGGTAATGGTATACAGAAAAAATTTAACGCGATATATCCAGAACTTAGAGAAATTGAAGAAGATATAGGGATTATTGAACAAGAAAATAAAATAAGAACTAAAGGGGTGGTGAAGCCAATCTGCAAGAAAGTAATTAAATTGGTGTACAATGGGAGTGAGATGGATTTGTTCGATAGGATTAAAGATTTAAAGGAAGAAACAGAAAAGGATGAATGGGTTGAAATGCATGAACTGGAGGGAATATCAACGGAAAGATTTAGGAAAATGGTAGAAAGTATATATCACGAAACAGAAACAAAAATAATAATATATACAAAAACAGAGACAACAAAGGAAACGGAAGTTAAGGGTAAGAAAACATATGCCTTGATCGTAGGTAAGAAGCAAGGAGAAAAGGTTGAAGAAATAGTGGACAAAATAAAAGAAACAATTATGAAGAAGGGGGCACAGGAGCAAGTGAGGGGAATAAGAACTACAAAGGAGGGAAGTATTTTGGTGACGATGGGAACCCAGGAAGGGAAGGCCAAGGAAATAAAAAGGATGGTGCAAGAGGAAATGGTGATGACCAGGGTAAGAATGATGGGACCGGGAACACAAAGAACGGTAATACATGTGAGGGGGATGGACTTAACGGCGACTAGGGAGGAAGTGCTTAGGGCGATAAAGGATAGGTTACCAGAAATGAGTGAGGGGGGAGTCAGTGTGGGAAACATGCGAGGGAATTGGAGAGATACACAGGCTGTCACAGTGACGGCAGAGGAAAAATGGGGAAGAGAACTCTTAAGGGAACCAAACCTGAGAGTGGGACTGACAGTGTGTAGGATGGAGAGAAAATTGGAAGTTCAGAAGTGTCGGAAGTGCTGGGGAATGGACCATGATGAGGAAGGTTGCCAGGGAGAGGATAGGAGGAGGTGCTGCTACAGGTGCGGGGAGGAAGGACATGTGGGGCGAGTGTGCGGGGAAGAGGAAAGGTGCGTTAACTGTGGCAGGAGCGGACATAGGACGGGATCTGGGAAGTGTGAAGTGTTTCGGGAGGCGTTGGAAAGGGCCAGGAGGGCGGAGAAAATGAGGAGGGTAGCTTCGCCACCTCCAGGAGGAGGAGGCGGAGTATGAGAGAATACCACCAATACCACCCCCCCCCTGAAGTAATGCCTAACGGCGGTTCCGGGGGGGATCAGGGTGAAGAGAGGAGGGTTTTAGTGGGTAGGCACCTCCCCTTGCGGGGGGGTGAATCCCACATAACCCGGTCGACAGACCAACAGACCGGGTACCTATGAAGGTTTCCCTCCTCTACAAAAAAAAAAAAAAAAAAAAAAAAAAAAAAAAAAAAAAAAAAAAAAGGTTAGTTCAGGTTAGTTCAGGTTAGTTCAGGTTAGTCTCAACCGGACCTTCACAGCGAGCGGACGTGCCTTCAGGAGCTCCGAATAAATAGAGAGTCTGCGAAACCACTGCAGTAGCACAGCGAACATCTAGACACAGGTAAGTACCGAAAAGAGGGTTCGAATTGGTGAATTTTCCAGGGAAACTTGGAAAAAACACAGTTCTTCGTAGTTAGAAGTAGGGTAGAACATTGCCTGGGGCAGGTAACATAACATACCTGCCCATTTCTGCTTCCAGACAAAGCATTTCATTTCCACACAGGGCGCTAGGTCTCTAATAGACCATTCCTTTGTTGTCTGGTCCGACAAATTGGGGAGGTTTAGCAACACCCAATTGTTAGGCATCAGATAGGGACATGGAGAGGAAGTCCGTAGAGGAGGACGAAACGGACTTCCTGAAGATGCTGGCAACAACACCAGTACTACAGGACGAAGAAATGATGAGGGAAGTACCGACTTCCCCCAGACTTGACCCTTGCTGGGAGGAAAGCAAGACGTACGGAAAAAGAAGGAGAACGGAAGGCGCACGGTCTCCAATAATGGGCGCAAACATCGCAAACATCGATGAAAACGACGGGATTTTGGAACAGAAATCCCGGCTAAGACGATTAAAACGAGCAATCAAATCCATAGATAGATCCGTATCGGAGATCGCTAGACTTGTGGCACAAAATGTGAACACAAAAAAGGAGATTAAGGACGGTGTTGCCAAGTTGAAAGCGAAGTCAGCGGGGATTAACACCGAAGAGATATGGGCCCTATTGGACGGGATCAAGGGGGGCACCACGAAAGAGGAAATTGGTTGCCAAACCGTACAAGTGGAAGCTTTGTCCACTGCTGGGATGGCTAAAGAGACCACCACGGTGGGGACACAGACTGACTTCCCCACTTCTGAAGAGGAACGAACAAGAGCCGCCAAGATTGCGGCTGTAATGGAAAAGGCCGAGATAAAGGACATTGACCAATTGCACGAATTGGTAACAATGGCATGGCCTACGGAAAGTTATCGGAGAACTTCCACGGAAAAAGGTAGTATCTTGGAGCAGGAAGACAGAGACATCGTCGTGATAAGCGACGTTGAGAACTCTGAATCCAGTAAATTGATGCAGGAACTGGCGGAAACTAACAATCAACTGGCCAAGTTGATTAACAAGAACGGCATGGAGCCGAAAAAGTTGTATGTCCTGAAGCAACAGGACACATTAATCTGCGAGGACTCCAACGATACTGGGAAGAATGTAGACAGATACATTTTCCTGGCAAAAATCTCGCATGACAGCGTCGGCGAGAAGAAAACGGAGGACATGGTGGAAGTTCTGTCCAAAATTCAAGCGAAAGCTCGAGAATCGGGCAGGAAAAAGCTGGCTATCGCAACAACGAAGTCAGGCACCACCGTCGGAGCTAGGAGGCTACTCGAGTTCCTTTACAGGAACGAAACCGAGGACGTGTGCATCTTCGGAGTGCCCACAAGAAAGGGCAAAACAGAAAAGAAAACTTTCGCCGCCACCGCTGGGCAAGGAACGCCTATGCAGGTGGATGACAACGAGGCGAAAATTATGGAGGAAAAACGGCAACGAGGCGTCTGGGCTAATAAGAAAAGAACAGACACAATTAAAATTAAACTGCAGGCGGGACAAGATTACGCCAAAGTTGTGAAAACGCTAAAGAGCGAGATAAACTTGGAAGAAGTCGGGGTTAAGGTTAAGAGCCTCAGAACCAACAAAGAAGGCGTGATCCAAGTTGGAATCGAGGGCAAGGATGAAGGGAAAAATAAATTCCTGGACCTCATCAAGGAAAAGACCAAAGAGGTCGGCGAGTCCGAACTCGTCACCAGGTCCAAAACGATATTCGTCAGAGATCTGGACGAGAGCGTTGAAGAAACGGAGATCGTGCAAGCCCTAAATGTGGCTGGCAACGTAGAAGTGGCCAGGGACGTCAAAATCGGATTGGCCAAAAAATCAAACAGGGCCGGTTTAAAACACGCCTTTGTGAGATTGCCCATAGAGGCGGCCAACAAGATCCTCACAAAGGGTCACATAAGAGTGGGGTGGTCCAAATGCAGGGTGGAAGAAGCGGATTCCCCACTTAGATGCTACAAATGTAGCAGATACGGGCATAGCTCGAAGAAATGCACGGTGAAAGACACAATGGAGGGAAAATGCCTGAACTGTTCCGAAAAAGGACATCAGGCAAAGAATTGTCAAAACCCCCCAAAATGTTACGCCTGCTACAAGGAAGGGGGAAATAATGACAACGTGGACCACAAGGCCCAAAGCGTCCAATGCCCGGAGTACAAGAACGCCGTGCAGGAATGGAGGAGGACTCTTAAGACCAGACAGCGCTAAATAACACGTAATGCAGCACGACACCATAGTAACGACGAACCAACGAGCTCGAAGAGATGGAAACAGAGTCCTGAAAGTCGTGCAGTTAAACTTCAATCGAAGTCGAACTGCACACGACCTCATGGACAAATACATGGAGGACGAAAAAATAGACGCAGTAATAGGATGCGAGCAGAATCGGAAATTGGACAATCTCGACGTCGAGGACGACGCGAGAGACTGCTTCATCAAGTTGAGAAACATAAAACTCGTCGACTCCAAACATACGAACTCTGGTTTTACGTACGTAATCACACAGAATGTGATGCTGCTGTCGTGTTATTTTTCCCCGAACGGGACGGACCCAGGATTCGCCTCGTTGCTGGATGAGATATCGACGCATATCAAGATGCATAGGAATAAAAGGATACTCATAGGGGGGGATCTGAATGCCAAGACGCCCGTAATAGGATCGACGACGACGATGTCAAATGCAAGAGGAGTAATCCTGGAAAATTGGATATACTCGAACGACTTGATTGTTTACAATGAAGGAAATGCACCGACGTTCGTCAGGAAAACGGGCACATCAATAGTGGACATCACCCTAGGAAACAACAAATTAGGAAACCGAGTCGAGAACTGGAAGGTTCTGGAGGATATGGAAAATCATAGTGATCACCGATCCATCCGATATGACGTAGTCATGATACAAGGAAGTGACACGATAGAGGAGGGGGACAACGAGGGAAAATTCGGAAAAAGATGGGTGCTGACCGATAGGAACAGAATAAGATTCGAAGAAGCGGTACCGCATCTGTTCGGTCAACAATATGACAATGAAACGGTAGCAGAGGTGACTGGAAAAATCACGCAACTCTGCGACAAACACCTGGGAGGAGGTGCCAAGGGAAGGAAACATCCCCCTCCCGTCTATTGGTGGTCGGAAACGATCAGGAAAAAGAGAGAGGACTGCGTTCGGGCGAAGAGAAAGCTCGCCCGAATTAAGTCAAAGATCAGCAAGCGAGATAATAACGCTGACAAACAAAAAGGAAGGCTAGCCATCGAGCGGGCCGTCGAGGAGTACAAGACCCGCAAGAAAGAACTAAGACGGGAAATAGGAAAAAACAAAACGCAGAAATGGAAGGAACTCTGCGCGGAATTGGAGGATGACGTCTGGGGAAAGGCGTATCAAATAGCCACGAAACGGCTGAAGATAGGACGTTTTAGGATCCAGTCTGTAGAAGAGATAAACAGACAGATAGAGGCACTCTTCCCGAGACGGCCTAAAATACAATGGGAAAGGGAGAAGCAAGTGGAAAATGACGGTAAACGCACTGATCGTGCAGAAATCGTCATTTCAGAATTGGAGCGGGCCCTGGGGAACGTCAATCGAAAGAA
The DNA here is from genome assembly GCF_040115645.1 of Euwallacea fornicatus. Classification (NCBI taxonomy): domain Eukaryota; kingdom Metazoa; phylum Arthropoda; class Insecta; order Coleoptera; family Curculionidae; genus Euwallacea; species Euwallacea fornicatus. The sequence goes on along the minus strand of NW_027096089.1, from coordinate 17,280 downwards.
GGCGCCAGGGCCGGACGGAATAACGACTGAAATTTTCCTGACAGTCGCCAAGGAGCACAAAAACTTCCTTCTGGGACTGTACGACAAAGTTTTCAAGGAGGAAAACTTTCCCGAACCTTGGAAAATAGCCAAACTGGTCCTTATCGAAAAACCGAGGAAGGACGGAGACGATGGAAACGTCAAGAAATACAGACCGATATGTCTGATAAACACGATAGGGAAAGTCTTCGAGAAAATCATCTGTGAAAGACTACAAAAGGAACTGGAGGATAACGACTTGATCTCGGATCGGCAGTTCGGCTTCCGCAAAGGGAAATCGACCGTGGACGCCATGATGAAAATCAAGAAAATCACCGAAGATGTGAATAAGAAGTGCGTAAAAGACAGAGATTTCTGCGCGATGGTCTGTTTGGACATCGAGAACGCCTTCAATTCGGCACCTTGGGACGGCATAGTGGCCGCCTTGGAAAGGAAAAAAATCAGTCGACGACTGATAAACCTGGTGAAATCTTACTTGGAAGATCGTAAGATAGTGACGGAAGATGGCAAGATACACGAAGTGAGCTGCGGCGTGCCACAGGGATCGGTATTGGGCCCGACGCTGTGGAACGTCTATTACGACGACATCCTCAGGACCAGAGTCGCACCAGGAACGGAACTGGTAGCGTACGCAGACGATCTGTCAATAGTGGTGAGAGGGAAAAACCGCAACACATTGCATGGGCGAATCGAACAGTCGGTAAGCAGAATCGTCAAAAACATGGAGGAAAAGGGACTGAGGGTGGCCAAACAAAAAACGGAGATGGTCCTATTGGCCGGAAGAAGGAAAATCAAAAAATTCTCCTTCAAAATTGACGGAGAAACCGTTCGAAGTCGAGAACACGTGAAAATACTCGGAGTGTACTTCGGAAGAGATGCGAACTTCGGCGTGCACGTCCGGAAAGTGACGGAAAAGACGCACAGGACAATCAACGCCCTGGTCGGTCTGATGCCACACACAGGAGGGAGCGGCAACGCCGCGACAAGAAAGAAACTCTTGGCATCGGTGGCACTGTCTACGGTTTTGTACGCAGCACCGATATGGGGACACGTAATGAAGAAGAAAACCTACTCGGGTATGCTGAGTAGGATAAACAGGAGACTCGCGATCGGTGCGATTCAAGCGTACAGAACGATCTCGCTGGAGTCCGCTGAGACCCTAGCAGGAATGCCACCCTTGGATCTGCTGGTGGAAGAAAGAACAACGGTACAGCAGCGAGGACCGGAGGCTAAAAAAGAAGCCAGAGAAAAAACATATGAAAGCTGGCAACGTAGGTGGGACCGATACCAGGGACACGCAAAAACGTTCGTGAAAGACGTCAAAGCGTGGAGCACGAGGAAGTATGGAAACATGAGCCATTACGTCACTCAAGCCATGAGCGGACACGGGTCGTTCGGCACATATCTGAAGAAGATAGGCAAGGCCGACGACGACGAATGTTGGTTCTGTACAAACACAGACAATCCGGAGCACACGGTTTTCGAATGTAAACAATTCGAAAACCATAGAGAATCCGCGAAACAGAAGTGCGGAACCAATGTAACAAAGGAAAATGTGGCCGAACTGCTTCTTAAAGATGAGGAGAACTGGAAGATCGTCACCGAGATGCTGCACGCCATAATGGCAGAAAAGTGCGAGCACGAAAGGAGACGGAAGAAGGAAAGGGAACAATCTGAACAAGATCCCCCCCGACAATAGCAGGCGGAAGAAAAAACCCGACACTGACGATTGGAAAAATAATCGATCAGACGTCGATGATGACCGCCTCCGCAAAGGACAGGACAAGCCGCCACTCGTCTGAAGGAATGCCATGACGGCGGTACCGGACGAGCAGTGCGAAGAAGAGGGGAGGTTTTTTAGTGGGTAGGCGTCTTCTTCTTCTCAGGAAGAGGAGGATGAATCCCACATAACCCGATCGCCAGACCACCAGATCGGGTACCTATGAAGGTTTTTCCTCCCCGCCAACAAAAAAAAAAAAAAAAAAAAAAAAAAAAGGTTAGTTCAGGTTAGTTCAGGTTAGTTCAGGTTAGTTCAGGTTAGTTCAGGTTAGTTCAGGTTAGTTCAGGTTAGTTCAGGTTAGTTCAGGTTAGTTCAGGTTAGTTCAGGTTAGTTCAGGTTAGTTCAGGTTAGTTCAGGTTAGTTCAGGTTAGTTCAGGTTAGTTCAGGTTAGTTCAGGTTAGTTCAGGTTAGTTCAGGTTAGTTCAGGTTAGTTCAGGTTAGTTCAGGTTAGTTCAGGTTAGTTCAGGTTAGTTCAGGTTAGTTCAGGTTAGTTCAGGTTAGTTCAGGTTAGTTCAGGTTAGTTCAGGTTAGTTCAGGTTAGTTCAGGTTAGTTCAGGTTAGTTCAGGTTAGTTCAGGTTAGTTCAGGTTAGTTCAGGTTAGTTCAGGTTAGTTCAGGTTAGTTCAGGTTAGTTCAGGTTAGTTCAGGTTAGTTCAGGTTAGTTCAGGTTAGTTCAGGTTAGTTCAGGTTAGTTCAGGTTAGTTCAGGTTAGTTCAGGTTAGTTCAGGTTAGTTCAGGTTAGTTCAGGTTAGTTCAGGTTAGTTCAGGTTAGTTCAGGTTAGTTCAGGTTAGTTCAGGTTAGTTCAGGTTAGTTCAGGTTAGTTCAGGTTAGTTCAGGTTAGTTCAGGTTAGTTCAGGTTAGTTCAGGTTAGTTCAGGTTAGTTCAGGTTAGTTCAGGTTAGTTCAGGTTAGTTCAGGTTAGTTCAGGTTAGTTCAGGTTAGTTCAGGTTAGTTCAGGTTAGTTCAGGTTAGTTCAGGTTAGTTCAGGTTAGTTCAGGTTAGTTCAGGTTAGTTCAGGTTAGTTCAGGTTAGTTCAGGTTAGTTCAGGTTAGTTCAGGTTAGTTCAGGTTAGTTCAGGTTAGTTCAGGTTAGTTCAGGTTAGTTCAGGTTAGTTCAGGTTAGTTCAGGTTAGTTCAGGTTAGTTCAGGTTAGTTCAGGTTAGTTCAGGTTAGTTCAGGTTAGTTCAGGTTAGTTCAGGTTAGTTCAGGTTAGTTCAGGTTAGTTCAGGTTAGTTCAGGTTAGTTCAGGTTAGTTCAGGTTAGTTCAGGTTAGTTCAGGTTAGTTCAGGTTAGTTCAGGTTAGTTCAGGTTAGTTCAGGTTAGTTCAGGTTAGTTCAGGTTAGTTCAGGTTAGTTCAGGTTAGTTCAGGTTAGTTCAGGTTAGTTCAGGTTAGTTCAGGTTAGTTCAGGTTAGTTCAGGTTAGTTCAGGTTAGTTCAGGTTAGTTCAGGTTAGTTCAGGTTAGTTCAGGTTAGTTCAGGTTAGTTCAGGTTAGTTCAGGTTAGTTCAGGTTAGTTCAGGTTAGTTCAGGTTAGTTCAGGTTAGTTCAGGTTAGTTCAGGTTAGTTCAGGTTAGTTCAGGTTAGTTCAGGTTAGTTCAGGTTAGTTCAGGTTAGTTCAGGTTAGTTCAGGTTAGTTCAGGTTAGTTCAGGTTAGTTCAGGTTAGTTCAGGTTAGTTCAGGTTAGTTCAGGTTAGTTCAGGTTAGTTCAGGTTAGTTCAGGTTAGTTCAGGTTAGTTCAGGTTAGTTCAGGTTAGTTCAGGTTAGTTCAGGTTAGTTCAGGTTAGTTCAGGTTAGTTCAGGTTAGTTCAGGTTAGTTCAGGTTAGTTCAGGTTAGTTCAGGTTAGTTCAGGTTAGTTCAGGTTAGTTCAGGTTAGTTCAGGTTAGTTCAGGTTAGTTCAGGTTAGTTCAGGTTAGTTCAGGTTAGTTCAGGTTAGTTCAGGTTAGTTCAGGTTAGTTCAGGTTAGTTCAGGTTAGTTCAGGTTAGTTCAGGTTAGTTCAGGTTAGTTCAGGTTAGTTCAGGTTAGTTCAGGTTAGTTCAGGTTAGTTCAGGTTAGTTCAGGTTAGTTCAGGTTAGTTCAGGTTAGTTCAGGTTAGTTCAGGTTAGTTCAGGTTAGTTCAGGTTAGTTCAGGTTAGTTCAGGTTAGTTCAGGTTAGTTCAGGTTAGTTCAGGTTCCTGTGGGTTGAGCAACCTATCAGGCGCGTCCCCCGGGTGGCGGATAGGGGAACGGCCAAGGCTCTTTGCGGGGCTTTGGTTAGTGGGAGTGATAAGTGATGGCTGCAATTTAAAACTTGCAAGTCCGGAACGAAAACTTCTGCCGTGGACCAGCTCATTAAACCGTAAACATCTGGTTTGCACCGGAGAAGTGGCAGGAATGTTGTTTTGCCGGGGCTGAATTGGGTGAGCGGGGATCTTCTCAAGATCACGTGGTGAGGCCACTATAAACACCTTCCAATTCCCATGGTGTGGTGCGCGCTTAAGGGATGCAAGGCTGGAGGGAAGTCCAGCTCCGAGCGGCCCCGTGAAGATTCACCCTGTGAAGACAGACGTGGCGAGTCTGCGGAACTTCAGCTGAAATTGTACTTACCTACCAAAGTGCAGTTTCTACCACTTACCTATTATCCTTGAAACTCACGCTCTACGGAGAATCCCTATTTGTCCTATCCAAAGATCAAACCGTAAACATCTGCTCTAACTGGTGGAATGGTAGAAATGCTGTTCCTACTGGGGTGAGTTGGATGAGCGGGGATCCTTCGGGGTCGGGTGGTGAGGCCACTATAAATACCTCCCAAATCCTAAGGTGGGACGCGCGCCGACGGGATGCATGGCTGGTGGTGGTCCAGTTCCTAGCGGTCCCGTGAGGATCCAGACTCATCCACTGGATACAGGTGTGGCGAACCTGCGGATACCTAAGCTGGAATTGTACTTATATCCCAAAGTGCAATTCGTCCTACTTACCTGATTCCCGGAAAAGCCGACTCCTCGGAGTGTCCACAAAACTTACCTGAAAATCCTAAGAAAACCAATCCTAATTCCCACATACTTACCTTTTACTTACCTGGATGAGAGTGACGTGTGTGTTAAAAAAAATTTTTTTTTAATGATGAGCGATCAAAAAAAACGAGTACCCCAGGCGGGTAAAAATCCCGCCGTGGTTTCCGACCGGGTGAAAGCCCCGGTGGACCACGCTGGCCCCACGGATTCTGGGGAGGGCCAAGAACGCTCCGGCGAAAAGCCGAAGAAGATGGAGGACGCCTTTAGGAAGGGGGGCAAAGTAAGTAGGACGCCGCCACCACCTACCAAGGAGGAGAAGAAGGGAGATGGAGTGAATGAGGAAAGGAAGAAGAAGGAGCTGGCTATGGAGCGGGTGCTGAAGGACGAGGAAATGAACCGGGAGGAGCAGGGGAAGGAGGGGACAGCAGGAGAGGTGAGGACGAAGAGGAAGACTGTGGATATCCCCGATGCCTCCGTCATAAAAGAAGCCATGGAGGGGATCACGTCTCTGGTGGGGGAGCTGGGGAAGCGAATGGAGCGCAACACCCAGCGAGACATTAAGGACATCACCTCCAAGCTTGCCAAGCAAGTGGAGGTGTTCCAGGGAAGTGTTGTGCGCAGGTGGCTGGAGGAGAGGAGGTTTGAGTCCTCAGACCTCACGACTTACGACGGGGACACCCAAACGGGAGGACCGCCGAAGGTAAGTGGGGTGGGTAAAGGGGGGAAAACCCCCACGCATACCACGGCGACGGTCGGATGCCAGACCGAGCCGTGGGAGGAGTGGAGAGAGGCGAAGCTGAGGAAGGAGGAGAGGAGGCGCAAAATTCACCAGCTGGTCCGAGAGGACAAGATGGAGGAGGCGCTCCGGTTCAGATGGGAGAGGGACGACTTCGTGGCGACGGAGATCAGGAGTGGAGACCCGTATCGGCACGGATTTGATGCCGACCTGGGAGTGATGGTGGGGGCCAACGACGAAGCGGCGAGAACCAGGGCCTTCCAGCTCATCCCAGGGCTGGAGCAGCTACGGCTGGTAAGTGAGGGGAAAGGGGGGTTCTCTTCTATGTTGCAGGGGTACACCCTGCAAGTAGGAGAGCAGGAGGAGAGGCAGGAGAGAAGAATCTTCTTCAGCGAACTCGAGGGGACGGGACCAAGGATGGTCCTGGAAGCCACAAGGAGCCTGCTGAGGGAGATGGTGAGACTGGGGAGGAGCCGGATCGTCGTCCCGATGGTCCACGGAGCCAACCCCTGGGAGTTTAGGAGGATAATGGAGATGGCGGCCGTGGACTTTGGAGAGGAGATACGGATCCTCCTGTATGCGGCGGCTAAAAATGTGGGAGAGAGGATACTGCCTGCGCAGGGGACGAAGGTTCAGGCGAGTGGACGCGAGGAAGAGGTGGTGTTCGTCTCCCCAGAGGCGGGGGCCACCTATGGGGACACCCTCAAGAGGGTGAAGGAGTTGGTGTCGCGTAGCGGTACAGATCTCAGGATTGGGTCCGTGCGGGAGACCAGGAAGGGGGAGGTCCTCCTCACTCTCCCCAAGGGGGGGGCGAAGGAGAGCGAGGAGCTCAAGGCCATCCTGGGCAAGGGTCTGGGGGCTGAGAGGGTACGCACGGGGCAAGGGTCGAGATCTGTGACGTTCCGGGTCACCGGCTTGGACGCCCTGGCGAGGGACGTGGACGTGGTGGAGGCGGTTGCCGTTGCGGCCGCTCTGAGGACGGACCAGGTAAAACTGGTGGGCCTCAGGGAGAGCTTCGGCAGTTGCCAAACTGCCACGATCCGCGTGGTGGGGGAGTTGGAGGCGGCGAGGGTGCGGGGGATCGCCGACCTCAGGGTGGGCATCGGGAGGTGCCGCCTGCGGGAGTTGAAAGACTCCGGCAGGTGCTTCCGATGTTGGGAGATAGGCCACAGGGCGGGGGGATGTACGGGGGTGGACAGGGCCAAACTGTGCGCTCGATGTGCCAGGGAGGGGCACAGGGCCGCGGATTGCAAGTATCCCCGGTTTTGTCCCCTCTGTGGCGCGGAGGGCCACAGTGCGGGGAGTCCAGAATGCGGGGGGCGGGAAAAGAGGGTGGAGGGTGCTGCCAAGCCGACACCCACCACGACACTCGAACAGGGGGATGTCACCGAGGGGAAACCAAAACCCTCCAAAAAGAGGGGCAAGAGACCACGGAAGGAACGCTCTCCCTCCCCCCCTAAAGAGGGGGAGGGAGAGAAGGACCTAGGGGATGGGGGCGGGATGACCCGAGAATCCCCTCCGAACTCGGGGGAGAAGGATGCTCGGGAGGTCCCGCAACAGGGCGGAGTAGCAGCGCGCGGAGTGCCGAGGGTGAGTGATTTGCGCGGAGAAGTGGTGGGGGTGGTGTCCGATACCATCGACAGGAGGCAGGAGGGGACGCAGCCCCCTCCTGCTGGAGGAGGAGAGGAGGAAACGGGGTAAGTGATCCTCAAGTAGCGTGAGCGAGGGAGAGTGAATGTGGTCAAAGAATTGGCAATCGGGGACCTCAGGTGCCTCCAGATCAACCTGGACAGGAAGCGGTTGGCAACCGATCTACTGAGCCAGGTGGTCAAGGAACGAGGCATCGACGTTGTTCTGGGTCAAGAGCCGAACCAAACGAAAGGGAATGAGATCCGAGACAGGTGCGACGACGCCTTCGTGTGGTTAGCCGACCACGTGAAGGTAAAGTCCATCCACAGGGATCGGGGATTCGTGGCGGTAGGGTTGGAGCGTATCACGCTGATCTCAGCGTACTTCTCTCCGAACAAGAGGACGGCCGAATTCGAGGCGTTCCTCGCTCGGTTAGAGGGGTACGTGAGGGGATTGAACGGCAGGAGGGTCCTCATCGCTGGGGACCTAAATGCAAAGTGTGGGCGTTTTGGCTCTGTCGCGCGAAACGCCTACGGTCTTGCCTTGGAGGATTTCCTGGACGCGGGAGAGTTCACTCCTCTCAATCGAGGGGGGGAGTGGACGTTCGGAAACAGAAACGGAAGGTCGCTGATCGACATTACTATGGCGGGAGCGATTGCGTTTAGAATGGTGAGAGACTGGAAAGTTGAATGCGAGACGGAGAGCGGAAGCGGGCACCGGTACGTGTCTTTCTCCATCGGCGGGGAGGGACACGCACAAGGGGCAAAGTCGGAGAGGGTGACGAGTGGATGGGTAGTGGATAGCCGCGGATTGGAGAAACTGAGGCAGTTCGTGGCCCAAGACCAGAATGTGGGCGTGGCGGATGATCCCGAACTAATAGTGAGGGACATCACTCACGCCTGCAACCAGTGCCTCCGCAAGAAGGGTTCTGGTAGAGGTCGGAAGGCCGTGTACTGGTGGAATGAAGAGATCGCGGAGAAAAGGAGAGAATGCGTCAGGGCCCGGAGACGGGTGATGAGAGAGAGAGTCCGGCGGGAACCGCGAGGACTGGACGACCTTCAGTCGTCCCTGCGCGAGGCAAGAAAGGTCTTGAAGGCATCCATTAGGAAGGCCAAGGGAGAGTCGTGGAAGGGGCTCTGTGACGAGCTAGAAAGGGACATCTGGGGACTCGGTTACAAGATCGTAGCCGGGAAACTTGGTCACTTGAAAAGAAGCCACCTCCCAGAAGCAGAAATGCTTCGGAAGGTGGACGAACTGTTTCCGACGAAGGAGAGGGTCATTTGGGATACCGGGGAAACGGGGGAAACTCATGTGGTACGGGTCTCAACTGAGGAGATTCGCCGGGCGGTCGGTACTCTCAGGAGCCGTAAGGCCCCGGGGATGGACGGGATTCCGAACGAGGTCTTGAAGCTGTATCTTGGGGCATCGCCCCAGGGTATGGCCGATTGCGCATCGCGCATCTTGACCTCGGGAAGTTTCCCGGAAATCTGGAAGAGAGCCCGATTAGCCTTGGTGGAGAAACCGAAGGGAAATCCGAACGCCGAGACCTCCTACCGGCCCATCTGTCTCATCGACGGACTCGGGAAAGTGGTAGAGAAAGTGATCAAGACCAGACTACTGGACGAAGCAAACGAACTGAGTATGATAAGTGAGCGGCAGTTTGGGTTCATGAAGGGCAGGTGTACCATGGACGCCATGGGCGCCGTCATGCGGATCGTCGAGGGGATCAGGGGGAAGAGCTACGCTCACGCGGGCTTTTCCGTTATGGTGACAATTGATGTTCGTAACGCTTTTAACGCGGCCCCGTGGGATCTCATCGTCGAAACGATGAGGAGGTCCCGGGTGAGCAGGTATCTGATTGGAGTGATCCAATCATACCTGCAAAATCGTTTTTTGACGTTGCCAAACGGGGAAGTTCGAGAGTTGACGTGTGGGGTTCCTCAGGGGTCCGTTCTGGGTCCCGTCTTGTGGAACCTGTTCTACGACGAGCTGCTGACGATGGGTTATCCAAAGGGCGTCACTCCGGTGGCGTACGCGGATGACCTCGCGTTGGTGGTGGAGGCAAAGAACGGGGAAATCCTGGAGACGAGAGTCAGGCGGGCCATGCAACTGGTCGCCGAAACTTTCAGCAGGAAGGGGCTCAGCATGGCCGTCGAAAAGACGGAAATGGTGATCCTGGCCGGAAGGCGCAAGCTGACGAGTCTGTCAATAGCGATGGATGGAAGAAGTTACGAGACGGTCGAGCATTTGAAGTATCTCGGGGTGTGGTTCGGCAGGAATGCCCGCTTCGGCGAACACGCCCGGCGAACAGCCGAAAAGGTAGGAAGGATCGTCCAGAAATTGGAAGGGATCCTCCCGAGAGCAAACGGCCTGAGTTACGAACGGAGGAGGGTGATGGTCATGGCGGCGTCGTCAGCCCTGCTCTACGCGGCTCCGATTTGGCAATCGGAGTTGGCGTACCGGAGGTACCACGGCATACTGGAGCGAGCCAATCGTCGACTCGCGCTCAGGGTGGCGTGCGCCTACCGGACGGCTCCGGGCGAAGCGGTGCTGGCACTGGCCAAGATCCCTCCTGTAAGAATAAGAGTGCAGGAGAGACGAATGCTGTGGGAACGTGGGAGAGAGCACAAAAATGAGGTGTCGGAATGGGTAATTCAGGAATGGGAAAGGGAATGGAACGAGTACGGAGGATGGATGAAGGTGTTCGTGCCTAGCATAAGGCAGTGGTACGAGTGCGCATGGGCGAAGCCCAGTTTTTCCCTGTCGCAGATGTTCACCGGGCACGGCGTGTTCGGGAAGTATCTGCGACGCATAGGGGCGGAGCGCAGCGACCACTGCTGGTTCTGCGGGGACGAAACAACCGGTGTGGCTGACACGCCGGAGCACACGCTCTGGGAGTGTCAGCATTGGGAAGCCGATAGAGCGGAAGCCAGGGTGGGCGGACTCACCCTGGATCGAAACTCTATCGGTAGAGAGATTGTCGAGAGCGAGAGAAAGTGGGACGCCTTTGCTTCTATGATAGGTAAGATCATGGAAGCAAAGAGAGTAAGTGAAAACTTGAGGAGAGCTGGTAGGACTGTCCGCGGACTTGCTGAGGCGGACAGTGATCAGGAGGACTGAGGGAACCCTACCTCCATGAGGATGGTGGAGGTAGTCGCTGCGCATGCCACCTCCCCCCCCGTAGGAATGGTGATGAACCGAGCCGGGGGGGAACACACTTAGGGGTGAAGAGAGGACAGGGGGTTTAGTCGGTCGGTGCTCTCCCGATCGGAGACACTAACCCGACACAAAGGGGGCGAATAAGATCGCTATGAGCCAGGCCCCCGATGTCTGTTGGCAGATTCCCCTAACCTCTATAAAAAAAAAAAAAAAAAAAAAAAAAAAAAAAAAAAAAAAAAAAAAAAAAAGGTTAGTTCAGGTTAGTTCAGGTTAGTTCAGGTTAGTTCAGGTTAGTTCAGGTTAGTTCAGGTTAGTTCAGGTTAGTTCAGGTTAGTTCAGGTTAGTTCAGGTTAGTTCAGGTTAGTTCAGGTTAGTTCAGGTTAGTTCAGGTTAGTTCAGGTTAGTTCAGGTTAGTTCAGGTTAGTTCAGGTTAGTTCAGGTTAGTTCAGGTTAGTTCAGGTTAGTTCAGGTTAGTTCAGGTTAGTTCAGGTTAGTTCAGGTTAGTTCAGGTTAGTTCAGGTTAGTTCAGGTTAGTTCAGGTTAGTTCAGGTTAGTTCAGGTTAGTTCAGGTTAGTTCAGGTTAGTTCAGGTTAGTTCAGGTTAGTTCAGGTTAGTTCAGGTTAGTTCAGGTTAGTTCAGGTTAGTTCAGGTTAGTTCAGGTTAGTTCAGGTTAGTTCAGGTTAGTTCAGGTTAGTTCAGGTTAGTTCAGGTTAGTTCAGGTTAGTTCAGGTTAGTTCAGGTTAGTTCAGGTTAGTTCAGGTTAGTTCAGGTTAGTTCAGGTTAGTTCAGGTTAGTTCAGGTTAGTTCAGGTTAGTTCAGGTTAGTTCAGGTTAGTTCAGGTTAGTTCAGGTTAGTTCAGGTTAGTTCAGGTTAGTTCAGGTTAGTTCAGGTTAGTTCAGGTTAGTTCAGGTTAGTTCAGGTTAGTTCAGGTTAGTTCAGGTTAGTTCAGGTTAGTTCAGGTTAGTTCAGGTTAGTTCAGGTTAGTTCAGGTTAGTTCAGGTTAGTTCAGGTTAGTTCAGGTTAGTTCAGGTTAGTTCAGGTTAGTTCAGGTTAGTTCAGGTTAGTTCAGGTTAGTTCAGGTTAGTTCAGGTTAGTTCAGGTTAGTTCAGGTTAGTTCAGGTTAGTTCAGGTTAGTTCAGGTTAGTTCAGGTTAGTTCAGGTTAGTTCAGGTTAGTTCAGGTTAGTTCAGGTTAGTTCAGGTTAGTTCAGGTTAGTTCAGGTTAGTTCAGGTTAGTTCAGGTTAGTTCAGGTTAGTTCAGGTTAGTTCAGGTTAGTTCAGGTTAGTTCAGGTTAGTTCAGGTTAGTTCAGGTTAGTTCAGGTTAGTTCAGGTTAGTTCAGGTTAGTTCAGGTTAGTTCAGGTTAGTTCAGGTTAGTTCAGGTTAGTTCAGGTTAGTTCAGGTTAGTTCAGGTTAGTTCAGGTTAGTTCAGGTTAGTTCAGGTTAGTTCAGGTTAGTTCAGGTTAGTTCAGGTTAGTTCAGGTTAGTTCAGGTTAGTTCAGGTTAGTTCAGGTTAGTTCAGGTTAGTTCAGGTTAGTTCAGGTTAGTTCAGGTTAGTTCAGGTTAGTTCAGGTTAGTTCAGGTTAGTTCAGGTTAGTTCAGGTTAGTTCAGGTTAGTTCAGGTTAGTTCAGGTTAGTTCAGGTTAGTTCAGGTTAGTTCAGGTTAGTTCAGGTTAGTTCAGGTTAGTTCAGGTTAGTTCAGGTTAGTTCAGGTTAGTTCAGGTTAGTTCAGGTTAGTTCAGGTTAGTTCAGGTTAGTTCAGGTTAGTTCAGGTTAGTTCAGGTTAGTTCAGGTTAGTTCAGGTTAGTTCAGGTTAGTTCAGGTTAGTTCAGGTTAGTTCAGGTTAGTTCAGGTTAGTTCAGGTTAGTTCAGGTTAGTTCAGGTTAGTTCAGGTTAGTTCAGGTTAGTTCAGGTTAGTTCAGGTTAGTTCAGGTTAGTTCAGGTTAGTTCAGGTTAGTTCAGGTTAGTTCAGGTTAGTTCAGGTTAGTTCAGGTTAGTTCAGGTTAGTTCAGGTTAGTTCAGGTTAGTTCAGGTTAGTTCAGGTTAGTTCAGGTTAGTTCAGGTTAGTTCAGGTTAGTTCAGGTTAGTTCAGGTTAGTTCAGGTTAGTTCAGGTTAGTTCAGGTTAGTTCAGGTTAGTTCAGGTTAGTTCAGGTTAGTTCAGGTTAGTTCAGGTTAGTTCAGGTTAGTTCAGGTTAGTTCAGGTTAGTTCAGGTTAGTTCAGGTTAGTTCAGGTTAGTTCAGGTTAGTTCAGGTTAGTTCAGGTTAGTTCAGGTTAGTTCAGGTTAGTTCAGGTTAGTTCAGGTTAGTTCAGGTTAGTTCAGGTTAGTTCAGGTTAGTTCAGGTTAGTTCAGGTTAGTTCAGGTTAGTTCAGGTTAGTTCAGGTTAGTTCAGGTTAGTTCAGGTTAGTTCAGGTTAGTTCAGGTTAGTTCAGGTTAGTTCAGGTTAGTTCAGGTTAGTTCAGGTTAGTTCAGGTTAGTTCAGGTTAGTTCAGGTTAGTTCAGGTTAGTTCAGGTTAGTTCAGGTTAGTTCAGGTTAGTTCAGGTTAGTTCAGGTTAGTTCAGGTTAGTTCAGGTTAGTTCAGGTTAGTTCAGGTTAGTTCAGGTTAGTTCAGGTTAGTTCAGGTTAGTTCAGGTTAGTTCAGGTTAGTTCAGGTTAGTTCAGGTTAGTTCAGGTTAGTTCAGGTTAGTTCAGGTTAGTTCAGGTTAGTTCAGGTTAGTTCAGGTTAGTTCAGGTTAGTTCAGGTTAGTTCAGGTTAGTTCAGGTTAGTTCAGGTTAGTTCAGGTTAGTTCAGGTTAGTTCAGGTTAGTTCAGGTTAGTTCAGGTTAGTTCAGGTTAGTTCAGGTTAGTTCAGGTTAGTTCAGGTTAGTTCAGGTTAGTTCAGGTTAGTTCAGGTTAGTTCAGGTTAGTTCAGGTTAGTTCAGGTTAGTTCAGGTTAGTTCAGGTTAGTTCAGGTTAGTTCAGGTTAGTTCAGGTTAGTTCAGGTTAGTTCAGGTTAGTTCAGGTTAGTTCAGGTTAGTTCAGGTTAGTTCAGGTTAGTTCAGGTTAGTTCAGGTTAGTTCAGGTTAGTTCAGGTTAGTTCAGGTTAGTTCAGGTTAGTTCAGGTTAGTTCAGGTTAGTTCAGGTTAGTTCAGGTTAGTTCAGGTTAGTTCAGGTTAGTTCAGGTTAGTTCAGGTTAGTTCAGGTTAGTTCAGGTTAGTTCAGGTTAGTTCAGGTTAGTTCAGGTTAGTTCAGGTTAGTTCAGGTTAGTTCAGGTTAGTTCAGGTTAGTTCAGGTTAGTTCAGGTTAGTTCAGGTTAGTTCAGGTTAGTTCAGGTTAGTTCAGGTTAGTTCAGGTTAGTTCAGGTTAGTTCAGGTTAGTTCAGGTTAGTTCAGGTTAGTTCAGGTTAGTTCAGGTTAGTTCAGGTTAGTTCAGGTTAGTTCAGGTTAGTTCAGGTTAGTTCAGGTTAGTTCAGGTTAGTTCAGGTTAGTTCAGGTTAGTTCAGGTTAGTTCAGGTTAGTTCAGGTTAGTTCAGGTTAGTTCAGGTTAGTTCAGGTTAGTTCAGGTTAGTTCAGGTTAGTTCAGGTTAGTTCAGGTTAGTTCAGGTTAGTTCAGGTTAGTTCAGGTTAGTTCAGGTTAGTTCAGGTTAGTTCAGGTTAGTTCAGGTTAGTTCAGGTTAGTTCAGGTTAGTTCAGGTTAGTTCAGGTTAGTTCAGGTTAGTTCAGGTTAGTTCAGGTTAGTTCAGGTTAGTTCAGGTTAGTTCAGGTTAGTTCAGGTTAGTTCAGGTTAGTTCAGGTTAGTTCAGGTTAGTTCAGGTTAGTTCAGGTTAGTTCAGGTTAGTTCAGGTTAGTTCAGGTTAGTTCAGGTTAGTTCAGGTTAGTTCAGGTTAGTTCAGGTTAGTTCAGGTTAGTTCAGGTTAGTTCAGGTTAGTTCAGGTTAGTTCAGGTTAGTTCAGGTTAGTTCAGGTTAGTTCAGGTTAGTTCAGGTTAGTTCAGGTTAGTTCAGGTTAGTTCAGGTTAGTTCAGGTTAGTTCAGGTTAGTTCAGGTTAGTTCAGGTTAGTTCAGGTTAGTTCAGGTTAGTTCAGGTTAGTTCAGGTTAGTTCAGGTTAGTTCAGGTTAGTTCAGGTTAGTTCAGGTTAGTTCAGGTTAGTTCAGGTTAGTTCAGGTTAGTTCAGGTTAGTTCAGGTTAGTTCAGGTTAGTTCAGGTTAGTTCAGGTTAGTTCAGGTTAGTTCAGGTTAGTTCAGGTTAGTTCAGGTTAGTTCAGGTTAGTTCAGGTTAGTTCAGGTTAGTTCAGGTTAGTTCAGGTTAGTTCAGGTTAGTTCAGGTTAGTTCAGGTTAGTTCAGGTTAGTTCAGGTTAGTTCAGGTTAGTTCAGGTTAGTTCAGGTTAGTTCAGGTTAGTTCAGGTTAGTTCAGGTTAGTTCAGGTTAGTTCAGGTTAGTTCAGGTTAGTTCAGGTTAGTTCAGGTTAGTTCAGGTTAGTTCAGGTTAGTTCAGGTTAGTTCAGGTTAGTTCAGGTTAGTTCAGGTTAGTTCAGGTTAGTTCAGGTTAGTTCAGGTTAGTTCAGGTTAGTTCAGGTTAGTTCAGGTTAGTTCAGGTTAGTTCAGGTTAGTTCAGGTTAGTTCAGGTTAGTTCAGGTTAGTTCAGGTTAGTTCAGGTTAGTTCAGGTTAGTTCAGGTTAGTTCAGGTTAGTTCAGGTTAGTTCAGGTTAGTTCAGGTTAGTTCAGGTTAGTTCAGGTTAGTTCAGGTTAGTTCAGGTTAGTTCAGGTTAGTTCAGGTTAGTTCAGGTTAGTTCAGGTTAGTTCAGGTTAGTTCAGGTTAGTTCAGGTTAGTTCAGGTTAGTTCAGGTTAGTTCAGGTTAGTTCAGGTTAGTTCAGGTTAGTTCAGGTTAGTTCAGGTTAGTTCAGGTTAGTTCAGGTTAGTTCAGGTTAGTTCAGGTTAGTTCAGGTTAGTTCAGGTTAGTTCAGGTTAGTTCAGGTTAGTTCAGGTTAGTTCAGGTTAGTTCAGGTTAGTTCAGGTTAGTTCAGGTTAGTTCAGGTTAGTTCAGGTTAGTTCAGGTTAGTTCAGGTTAGTTCAGGTTAGTTCAGGTTAGTTCAGGTTAGTTCAGGTTAGTTCAGGTTAGTTCAGGTTAGTTCAGGTTAGTTCAGGTTAGTTCAGGTTAGTTCAGGTTAGTTCAGGTTAGTTAGTTCAGGTTAGTTCAGGTTAGTTCAGGTTAGTTCAGGTTAGTTCAGGTTAGTTCAGGTTAGTTCAGGTTAGTTCAGGTTAGTTCAGGTTAGTTCAGGTTAGTTCAGGTTAGTTCAGGTTAGTTCAGGTTAGTTCAGGTTAGTTCAGGTTAGTTCAGGTTAGTTCAGGTTAGTTCAGGTTAGTTCAGGTTAGTTCAGGTTAGTTCAGGTTAGTTCAGGTTAGTTCAGGTTAGTTCAGGTTAGTTCAGGTTAGTTCAGGTTAGTTCAGGTTAGTTCAGGTTAGTTCAGGTTAGTTCAGGTTAGTTCAGGTTAGTTCAGGTTAGTTCAGGTTAGTTCAGGTTAGTTCAGGTTAGTTCAGGTTAGTTCAGGTTAGTTCAGGTTAGTTCAGGTTAGTTCAGGTTAGTTCAGGTTAGTTCAGGTTAGTTCAGGTTAGTTCAGGTTAGTTCAGGTTAGTTCAGGTTAGTTCAGGTTAGTTCAGGTTAGTTCAGGTTAGTTCAGGTTAGTTCAGGTTAGTTCAGGTTAGTTCAGGTTAGTTCAGGTTAGTTCAGGTTAGTTCAGGTTAGTTCAGGTTAGTTCAGGTTAGTTCAGGTTAGTTCAGGTTAGTTCAGGTTAGTTCAGGTTAGTTCAGGTTAGTTCAGGTTAGTTCAGGTTAGTTCAGGTTAGTTCAGGTTAGTTCAGGTTAGTTCAGGTTAGTTCAGGTTAGTTCAGGTTAGTTCAGGTTAGTTCAGGTTAGTTCAGGTTAGTTCAGGTTAGTTCAGGTTAGTTCAGGTTAGTTCAGGTTAGTTCAGGTTAGTTCAGGTTAGTTCAGGTTAGTTCAGGTTAGTTCAGGTTAGTTCAGGTTAGTTCAGGTTAGTTCAGGTTAGTTCAGGTTAGTTCAGGTTAGTTCAGGTTAGTTCAGGTTAGTTCAGGTTAGTTCAGGTTAGTTCAGGTTAGTTCAGGTTAGTTCAGGTTAGTTCAGGTTAGTTCAGGTTAGTTCAGGTTAGTTCAGGTTAGTTCAGGTTAGTTCAGGTTAGTTCAGGTTAGTTCAGGTTAGTTCAGGTTAGTTCAGGTTAGTTCAGGTTAGTTCAGGTTAGTTCAGGTTAGTTCAGGTTAGTTCAGGTTAGTTCAGGTTAGTTCAGGTTAGTTCAGGTTAGTTCAGGTTAGTTCAGGTTAGTTCAGGTTAGTTCAGGTTAGTTCAGGTTAGTTCAGGTTAGTTCAGGTTAGTTCAGGTTAGTTCAGGTTAGTTCAGGTTAGTTCAGGTTAGTTCAGGTTAGTTCAGGTTAGTTCAGGTTAGTTCAGGTTAGTTCAGGTTAGTTCAGGTTAGTTCAGGTTAGTTCAGGTTAGTTCAGGTTAGTTCAGGTTAGTTCAGGTTAGTTCAGGTTAGTTCAGGTTAGTTCAGGTTAGTTCAGGTTAGTTCAGGTTAGTTCAGGTTAGTTCAGGTTAGTTCAGGTTAGTTCAGGTTAGTTCAGGTTAGTTCAGGTTAGTTCAGGTTAGTTCAGGTTAGTTCAGGTTAGTTCAGGTTAGTTCAGGTTAGTTCAGGTTAGTTCAGGTTAGTTCAGGTTAGTTCAGGTTAGTTCAGGTTAGTTCAGGTTAGTTCAGGTTAGTTCAGGTTAGTTCAGGTTAGTTCAGGTTAGTTCAGGTTAGTTCAGGTTAGTTCAGGTTAGTTCAGGTTAGTTCAGGTTAGTTCAGGTTAGTTCAGGTTAGTTCAGGTTAGTTCAGGTTAGTTCAGGTTAGTTCAGGTTAGTTCAGGTTAGTTCAGGTTAGTTCAGGTTAGTTCAGGTTAGTTCAGGTTAGTTCAGGTTAGTTCAGGTTAG